>NW_007067056.1:0-725 GCF_000164805.1 Carlito syrichta | reverse complement strand
TTCAACCCCAGGGTATGTTTGATTTTTAAAAAGGTTATTTTGGTGTCTTATTAAATTTATCTGATAAATTTCTGTATGTGTCTATGTTTTATTTAAAAGTTGGTTGAACTTCCTTAAAGCACCTATTTTGAATTCTTTGTCTGAGAGGTCACACATCTTTATCACCTTAGGGTTGGTCTCTGACACCTTATTTTGTCTGTCAGTCTGGTGAAATCATGTTTCTGTGAATGTTATTAAAGCTTGTGGATGTGCAACAATGTCTGCACATTGAGAAGTTGGTATTTATTTTAGTCTTCACAGTCTGAATTTGTTTATGCTTGTCTTCTTCAGAGAGCCTTCCTGGGATTTGAAGCAGACTGACTGTTAATATCTTTTAGCCTGTAACTGTTGCAGCTATCTTAGCACTAGAGAATGATCTAATGCTATGAGTGTCTTGAGGGCTCCAAGGTTGTTGTGACATTCCAGCCCAAATGAATATGTTATGGTTAAGTGATTTTCTCTAGTAGTCTGTTTTCCTTATTGTTTTTTGTTTTGAATGTATTTACTCTAGACCCATGGAGACACGACATGGAGGTCAGGGACCTGAGTCCAGAAGATTTTTCTTGTGGCCCCAATGTGTGTTATCTCCCAGAAGGTCTCTGAAGAAGTGGAATGGATTTCCAACCGCAGCAAGAGGAGCTGGAGTTGAGACAGGGCTCTCTCAGGATCTGCTACACAAGGAATGG
>NW_007067055.1:0-773 GCF_000164805.1 Carlito syrichta | reverse complement strand
ATCAGAGGTATTCAAATAGGGAAAGAGGAAGTCAAGTTATCTCTCTATGCATATGATATGATGGTGTACCTTGAAAACCAAGAGAATCTGTCAAAGGCCTCCTTACATTGGTAAAAGCCTTTGGCAAAATCTCAGGATACAAAATAAATGTACAAAAGACAATCGCATTTCTCTACACCAATAATAAACAAACAGAAACCCAAATAAAAAACACAGTTCCATTCACAATAGCCACAAAAAAAAAAAAAGAAATACCATGGCATCTTCCTAACAAGAGATGTGAAAGACCTTTACAATGAAAATTACAAATCACTGCTCAAAGAAATCAAAGCTGACATGAACAAGTGGAAAAATATCCCATGCTCATGGATCGGAAGAATCAACATTGTGAAGATGTCCATCTTACCTAAGGCAATCTACAAATTCAATGCAATATCCATTAAATTACCAACAACATTCTTCTCATACCTAGAAAAACAACACAGGTATTCATATGGAAACACAAACGTCCAAGAATAGCCAGAACAATCCTCAGCAAAAAAAAAACAAAGCAGGTGGTATCATAATACCAGATTTCAAACTTTACTATAAAGCTACAATCATCAAAACAGCTTGGTATTGGTACAGGAACAGGCATATAGATCAATGGAACAGAATTGACATTCCAGAAGCAAAACCTCAATTTCTCAACCAACTCATCTTTGACAAAGCCCCCACCACCTACCTTTTTGGAGGGGAGAACCTATTCAGTAAATGGTGCTGGGAAAATTGGG
>NW_007067054.1:0-1488 GCF_000164805.1 Carlito syrichta | reverse complement strand
AATATAGAATAAAAGCATCATTTCAGGGTACTGTTGAGAGAACAACAATAGATTTAGGTTAAGAGCATGCTATTGAGAGACCCAGGAAACCAAGACACTTATTTGCTGTAAAAGTAGCATTTAGTTCACTGTATTTCATATATCCCCACCTCATGTTTACTATATATTTTGTGTATTCCTACCTCATGTATTTTATGAAATTTTAGTACTTTAAATCCTACCTCAGACCCCGTAGAATTAGGCATATGTCGAGTTTTAAGCAGTGTTTGTATTTAGAACTCTTGGGTTAAGCATTGTCAGTCCCAAGCTAACAGACTAACTTGTGCTTTTACAACGGGATGTAAATGATAAAGCGATAAGCCCCTTTCAGACATTCCTACAAGGTGGCAGCAGACTCAGAGGCACCAGCTGCTCTCTATCACCGGTTTATCCCAGTGATAATTTAAACACAGTGGCTATGTAAACCTGCAGGGAACAAAGACTTTTATAAAAGTAACCGCCTTGCTATAATAAAGCTTGTGATATTTTATAAATTCCCAGAATTAGTATATGATTTTCTACCCCACATTCACTGTATGGGTTTGTAGCATTCATATTTAAAAATGTTGTTAAGTTTGGCTTTTGCTGTCCCATAATGACCATGTTATGTTATGTAAATGTTAAGCAAACAAGCTTTCCTAAGCATACCTTGGGATGGAGACTTAAAGGGCTAATGTAATCCTTTGCCTGCCAGCTCAGGGTACTTCATACGCAGGGACTGTATGGACCTAACTATCTAACATTCCACTCGGCCCATTACGTGAGTTTCTGTCAATCACGGGCAGCACCCACCAATACCAAGTGTTCCCGTACCCATTAGGAGAAATTACCCAATCATGTATAATCAAGTTTGGAGTTCTTTCCCCTCCCTCTGTAATTGTGCATAAAAAACTGCTTGCCATTATCAATCGGGGCTCTCATCCCTGAAGCTGCTGCTTCAGGCATGAGCCCAGACTTGAGCCTGAATAAAGACCCTCATGTGTTTGCATTGGAGCTGGCTCTTTGTGGTCTCTATCTCTCTCATTAGAGTCTCGGGTTCAACACTGTCTCCTCTAAATATCTTACCCCTTAGGTTCAATATGTAGTAGATAGAAGAAATTGTCTAATCTTATTTGCAATAGAGAAATAAGGGCAGAGTTCTCACATATGCTAATTTAAGGGTCTGACAGTGGAACGACTTGCAATAATTTTTTCATTCAGAAGGGTACTCTCTCCTCTAAATATCTTACCCCTTAGGTTCAATATGTGGTAGATAGAAGAAATTGTCTAATCTTATTTGCAATCGAGAAATAAGGGCAGAGGTCTCACATATGCTAATTTAAGGGTCTGACAGTGGAATGACTTGCAATAATTTTTTCATTTGGAGTCAGTGACCCACGCTACACTCTAACTTGCATTTCTTTCTCCCTGAGTTTCTTGCCTTCAGCAAGCAATACAAAGAAAGGCAGA
>NW_007067053.1:0-708 GCF_000164805.1 Carlito syrichta | reverse complement strand
TCCCAGGCACTGGATTGGATTGACACAAGTATCTTGCAGAAGACTTGCACAGGTCAGAACAAGTCACTAATGTAAACAAAACAAAACAATCTCAAACTCAGAAAACTTTTCCCACTTCCATAACTATCTGGTTTAATCTTACTGGTATGGGGCTTTTGTACAAATGTTTTATATTGTGCAACCGACCTGGCCATTGTCACTACTGTGCTTGACCACAATGGCTGCTCAAGTTCATGAGGCTGCCTGTCACCTGTTCCTTTAGCCCCAGTCGAGCTGAGCAGGCCACTTCTAGGTCCATAGGGGGTCAGCTTGGTTCCAATTTTTCATTCATTACAGACATCAAAAGTCTACCAGTGAACACAACACACAGTAAATAGTCCTTATTCTTATGGAAAGCACATGGGTAGAGAGAAATAGCTAATACACAAGTAAGTAAATCACAGAGTGAATACATAATGATTTGCCACATAGAAAAAAAATCAAGGAGGGGAGAAGTTAAGATTTTAATATGGGTGGTCAGGGAAGGCTTCTGTGACTTTTGAGTCAAAGCCTGAGCAGATGCCCACATCTTCAATGCCAGCTCTCTCTCTGCTCTTGCCTCCACACAGCAACACAGCTAAGAGTGAACACACACGAAGCCCATCTTATGTGGCAAGGACTTTCTATATTTGGACTCAGTACATTCTCACAACCTTATGGGTCACCTTG
>NW_007067052.1:0-727 GCF_000164805.1 Carlito syrichta | reverse complement strand
TCACCGTATTTATTTCCTGAACACAGTGTTTCCTTTTCATTTGCTTATGTCCTCTGCAATGTCTATCAGCAATATTGTGTACTGTTTCGTGTACTATTCTATTGTCTGCTTCACTTTTTTTTCACTAGTTTGTGGTTTTGGCTGCTACTGGAAATGAATTGTGTCCTTAGTGGTTTCTTCAGGTTGACTTTGAACGTGTAGAGAGACACCTGGTTTTGGGATGCTGAATTTGTGTTCCACAACAATGCTGAATTTTTAGTTCTGAAAGGGTCAGTGTCTCTGTGTGTGTGTGTGTGTGTGTGTGTGTGTGTGTGTGTGTGTCTGGTAAACTTGTTGGAGCTATCTATACGTAACGTCGTTTGTATGTGAAGTGAGTTAACTTTACTTTTCGTCTCACGTTAGGATACCTTGAAAAATGGTTTTTTGTTTAATTGCTCTGTTCAGCGTTCTGAAACCTATCTTGAAGGGAAGTCGTGGAAGAGTATATCCATGTTTACTTCGTGATCTTTTGGGAAAAGCTGAAAGTTTCACCATGGAGTAATCATGTCAGTTTTATATTTTACTACATGGCCTTTATTAGGTGAAGGAGGTTTTCTTCTATTCTGAGTAACCTGTTAGGGTTTCTATCATGAATCAGTGTGAAGTTCTCTCAATTCCCTTTCCACATCAACAAAGAAGGGTGTATGTGGCTTCTATCATGAATAGTGTGAAGTTTTCTCAATTCCCT
>NW_007067051.1:0-665 GCF_000164805.1 Carlito syrichta | reverse complement strand
CCAGACAGATATTTGCTCATTAATCCCATCTCCCCTCCCCCCCCATAGTTTTCCCACTACTGTCAGTCATTTTCTTATAGTAATAGATTGGATGTTCAAGGTCCATTATATGAGTGAGAACATATGATACTCGGACCTTTGTTTTTGTGAGAGGTCACTCAGTATTATAGACTCTAATTCCCTCCAGGTTGCTGCAAAATTCATGATTTTATTCTTTCTTATGGCTGCGTAGTATTCCATCGTGTATATGTACCACATTTTTCTAATCCAATCCTCTTTTGGTGGGCAGCATGGTTGCTTCCAGGTTCTTGCTATTGTGAACAATGCTGCGATAAACATACGTGTGCAGGTGTCTTTTTTGTAGAGTGATTTGTTTTCTTCCAGATATATTCCCAGTAGGGGAATTGCGGGGTCATATGGGAGGTAGGTATTTAGAGCTTTTAGGAATCGCCACACTGCTTTCCACAGAGGTTGCACTAATTAACACTCCCACCAACAGTGTAGAAGTGTTCCCTTTTCTCCACACCCTCTCCAGCACCTGTTATTTTTTGAGTTGTTTATAATTGCCATTCTGACTGGAGTTGGGTGGTATCTCAGTGTGGTTTTGATTTGCATCTCCCTGATGATTAATGAAGTTGAACATTTCTTCATATGTCTGTTGGCTG
>NW_007067050.1:0-607 GCF_000164805.1 Carlito syrichta | reverse complement strand
ATTTCACCCAAGAATAACCTACCTAGCCAAACTAAGTTTCATTAGTGAGGGAGAATTGAAATCTTTTCCAGATATCCAATCCCTAAGAACTTACACTGCCACCAGACCACCTTTACAAAAAACACTTAAGAAAGTACTGAACACAGAAGAAAAAGAAAAAAGAACAACAGCATTCTTCACAAGAGTACAGGCAAAAGATTAAAAACACACATGAGCCAACTCCAAAACCCAAAGAAAGACAACAAACAAACAGGAACAACTCTGTAAGAACCTTATGACAGGGATCAACTCTTGCATTTCAATTATTAGCCTAAATGTGAACGGACTAAATGCACCACTGAAAAGACATAGAATGGCAAAAAGGATAAAATATCATCAGACAACAATCTATTGCCTTCAAGAGACTCACCTCACTAGAAAGGACACCCACAGACTTAAAGTAAGAGGATGGGAAACAAACTTTCAGGAGAACGGAATACAAAAGAAAGGAGGAGTAGCGATCTTAATTTCAGACAAAATACCCTTCAAGCTATTAAAAATCAAAAAAGATACAGAAGGCCACTACATAATGATAAAAGGCTCAATCCATCAACAAGAAATATCTATG
>NW_007067049.1:0-767 GCF_000164805.1 Carlito syrichta | reverse complement strand
TTGTAATAGACTATAGTAGGATAATAGTTGTATTAGAATTTAGACATGGTATTATCAGATAAGTAATTAATAAAGTATAAAAGACAATAGTTTAGATATTTGAGATTTATAGAAGTTGTGATACAATTTTAGGTTAAGGATAAGTTCATAGGTAATTAATATACATTCATAGGGCAGTATAGAAATGTAGTAGGTTATAAGAATTATAAAAATAAATAGTATAAAATTAAGGTAATAAAATTAAGTCATTTAAGTAAACTTATAGATTATAGTATAGTGTTAAGTTGATAATATTAATCGTCAAAAATATTAAAAGTTAGTAAAATTGGATTGAACTTAGAGTTAACTTGGAAAGTTTTTTAATCAGGGTTTAGAACATAGAGTATAATATGAATGATTTATTGAACATTGTGGAAAACATTTTGAACAATCTGTATTGAAATTGTGCACCTATGATTCATACATCATGGAATTGTAATTGTTCACTGGGAACTTGAAAGTCTTGTGATGGTACATGATTTGTAAAGCGTGTTACACATCAATGAACTTGTACGCCCCCAGCAAGTAATTGTCACACTGCTGGAGATTATAGAAAATGGTATATAAGTTGGAAAAAGTTTGAATAAAATTGGCTTCAGTCTTGGCCAGACTGTTCCCAGAAGAGCTGCCTCCGTGTGGTTTCTTCTCTCCCTTCTGATTCACCTGTGCGGTCCTAACCCCCCCTTGGTCAGTGCAGGTCACCGACAATATATGTTTAACTGTTGTTT
>NW_007067048.1:0-781 GCF_000164805.1 Carlito syrichta | reverse complement strand
TCATTATTTTCATTTCCCTAAACTATGTCTCTGGAACTGCCACAAGAAAAACAGGTTTTAATAAAACACAGGATTATGTGGTGTTAGATGATTACTCCCAAAATACATTCAAAGTGGGTCTGCTATGCACACTTACATAGAAATCTGTACCCAGAAAAGCTCATGGTTAAAAAATAAAGCATAAATTTAGTGTAAGGGTACAGAGGTAAGAGAGTCTTTGGTAGTGAACTGAAAAGTTATGACTGAGTTTCAATTCCTTTTACTGCTAACATAAACTAGAGTTAACCATTGGCATCAAAAATAAAGACTGTCAGGACAAGGAGAAAAATTGCATATGTGGTGTCAGAGCATTTGAGAACACAAGCCATCTCAGGGAACACCAAGACCCTGTCTTACTCTTTATGAAAGTACCTACAATACAGATCCTGGAAAGAATCCCAGAAGAGTGGTGATTAAAAGAGCAAATGAATCCTATCAAGACCAGAAATTATCAGGATTTTGTACACAATGGCACGATTATAATTATAAATTATATAAATGTGGGTTCTGAAATGTTAGTCACCATAGGAACTTTTGAAACATAAATATTTAGATCCCTCTCTACTAAAAGTCAGGAATTTTACCTCTTTTGGCTAATAATTTTGATGAAGACAAGCATATTCTTTGTGCCATCTGAAATGTAAGACTATCTTAAACAGTAAATATCATTACCAGATATTCCAAAGGATTAAAACAAAACATGTCTCTTCAAAGGGATAACAAAGCAAAAATAAAGTCCCTC
>NW_007067047.1:0-763 GCF_000164805.1 Carlito syrichta | reverse complement strand
TCTGTAGGACCACCTCGGATAACGAGGTAAGGGATTCCTGAAGGTAAGAGACGGAAAATTCAATTCTCTCGATGTCTATGTTTATCTGCCCTAAGGCCATTATAATAGTGACTTTGGGTAGCTAGAGAGGCAATACCCGTTCCGGCTCCTTGTTAGTCCAAGTCCAAGAAGAACTGCCATGGAAATGGCGGTGACCGGCTCTCTTCTGTCTCTCCGGTGGATACCTGGGGTAAACCACCGGAGTATATCCTCATCTGAGTGGTAGAGAATTTTTGGAAGTAATTGGACTAACACGCAGAAGCCTTGTTGGGTCTGATTTAAGACCTGCCCATGGAAGCAAGGGGTTAAGCCTGTTGAACATGCTCACCAGCTATTTTTAGGGGGCAGGTGGTAATCTAGGCTAGATACAGGCAGCGTAATGTTGCGTAGGGACTGAAACGCTGGTGCGGGGCGGCCTATGCATAATCCTTGGCCTGTTACCGACTGGAGAGTAAGTCCCTGGGTTGCTGGCTGCCATCTACAAGAATTGGGACTATGCTTGGTTGTATAGTTTCTCATTACTGCAATTCCTTTGTAATAGGGAGGCTGGATGTTATAGCATAACCAACATGACTGGGTGAGCTCTGGCCGGGTTGCATTAAGTAACAGGTAAGCTTGATTAGCAAGTGCCAGAGAGGATGTTGATCGGGACCCGATGGGTGTAGGGGAGGGTTAGGAATAACTGTAGTGACCCTGGTAGAGTAAGAGACCCTAGTGGGGTCTG
>NW_007067046.1:0-554 GCF_000164805.1 Carlito syrichta | reverse complement strand
GAGAAGAACAGCTACATGAAAGGACCGTGCACCTGGGAACTTTCTTGAAGCACTTCAAGGACTGTAATTTGGGACTCTTTTGAAGAAAGTTGCTGGCAGTGCTATTCTAGACATGATAATTGTTTTATCCATGTATTACTCATAATTGGTAAATGTAATATCATACAAGTTTATATAATCAATATTCATATGTATGAGGGTTGACAAAAATTATTAGGCTCTGGTTATGTTTAACAAGGTTTTTACTTTGTGTCATTAATTAAGTTTTAGTGATATAGCTACTTTGAAGATTGTTTTAAGTTCATAAGTCTAAGTTCTCCCAATGATAAAAATGGTGCGTCAAAGATAATAATAATTGACAGAAGGCAGATCATAAGACAAAGATGTTTTCCAGGAGGTTGGTAAGCATAAGGGAAAACAGCCAAATCACCATTATCCTAAACTTAAAAGCTCACTGGCAATTATGCAACCATAATAATTTTAGTTGTGTTAGTTTTATTTCATTATGTTTAGTTCACTTCATATGTTTATTCAGAGTAAAGATTAGTGTAGTA
>NW_007067045.1:0-811 GCF_000164805.1 Carlito syrichta | reverse complement strand
GCCGTTCTAAGCCAAAATTCCTGTCATGGATACACGTTGCCTCCCATCTTTTTTTTTTTTTGAGTCAGAATGTCACTCTGTGGCCCCCTCACTGCCACTGCAGCCTCGACTTGCTGGGCTCAGGTGATCCTTTCTACTTCAGCGTTCCAAGTAGCTGAAAACACAGATGGGCATCACCATGCCTGGCTAATTTTTTGATTTATTGCAGAGATGAGGGCTCACCAAATAGTCCAGGCTGGTTTCGAACCTCTGGAACTCAGGTAATTCTCTCACCTCGGCCTCCCAAAGTGCTGAGATTACAGGGGTGAGCCACTGTAATGGCCACCTCCCATCTTTTAAGGATAATAGTGCAGAGAAGAACATGGAAGAGGAAGTTGTTTTTTTTTTTTTTAGTCAGAAATACTGAAAGATTTCTTGCAGCTGTCTAGTTTCCTGATACTTCACTTGTGAAACTTTGAGTTCACTCTATCATTTCTAAAGTTTATTTTGAATAAGTTCCCATTTAGGGGAGACACCCAAGTGTAGAAAATGGTATGGAAATCTGCCGCGTGAAGGATTAGAAATTTTGTAACGGACTAATTTAAAGATTTAGACCTTCTCTTAGATATCTTTGGGCATAAGTTAACTGGAAGGGCTCTCTTGTAATTTAGAATAGCAAGTTTTAATACTTACTTGGGATGATGTATTAAAAAGCCTCATCCATGCTGACAAGTGCAGGGGCCTGTCATAGCCTTTGTTGATTATTCTTGGTCTTTGACTTCATCCTATTCTATACTTCATTTTTCCTCATTGCTGAATAAGCTATCTGCAT
>NW_007067044.1:0-812 GCF_000164805.1 Carlito syrichta | reverse complement strand
TCCCAGCTGGCTAGCTAAGTAGCTAACTAGTTAAGTTAAGTCAGCTGGCTAGCCACCAGGCTAGCTCGTGTGTTAGCTAGTTATGTCTACTGGCTAGACAGCTGGCTAACTAGTTAAATCAACTAGTTGAGCCTGCTGGCTAACCAGCTGGCTAGCTGGTTAAATCAGCTAATTTATTCTAGTGTCCAGTGAAATGACTACCTAGGTCTCTTGCTGGTTTAGTCAACTGACTAGCCAGTTGCCTACCTCATAGAGTCAGCTGGTTAAGTCAGCTGGCTAGCCACATTGCTAGGTACGTAGCTAGCTAATTAAGTAAGCTGGCTAGCTGGATTGCCACCTAGTTAAATCAGTAAGTTAAGTGAGCTGCCTAGACAGACGACTTGCTAGGTGACTAGCTAGTTAAGACAACTGGCTAGTCGGATGGTTATCTACTTAAGTCATCTAGTTAAGTCATTTAGTAAGCCGGCTGGCTAGCTAAGTGACTGGCAAGTTATATCAGCTGGTTAGCAGGCTTGTCAGGTAGGTGGTCAGCTAGTTAAGTTGGCTGGCTAGTCGGTTGACCAGGAGGATGGCTAGTTAGTTAAGCAGGTTGGCTATCCAACTGTCCAGCCAGTAGGCTGCCTAATTTAGCCAGCTGGCTAGCCAACTGGCCAGCCCACTAACTGGCTAGGGAGGAAGCTAGTCAGTCAGGTAGCAAACTAGTTAAGCCAGATGACTAGCAGTCTAGCCAAAAATGCAGCTAGCTACTTAAGTCAGCTGCCTAGCCAGCTATCCAGCAAACTTGCTAGTCAGCTAGTAAAATCAGCTAGCTA
>NW_007067043.1:0-783 GCF_000164805.1 Carlito syrichta | reverse complement strand
CACTGGGGACAGCAGCCGGTGACAGAAATCAAGGAGGGAGATGGTCACAAGCAGGGTGTGGAGAGTGTCTGGGGTTGTGTGTCCGGGGACTGCCTTGCATTGCCCCAGGCCGATCCCCTCTTCCTTCCTTCCTTTTGTTTCTTCCTTTCTTGGGTCCTTGAGAGTGGAATCGAGGGAGTAACTGGCACCCTTTCCCCAGAGGGGCATATGGTGTCAGGCAGCAGAGAAGGGGGTGAGGCATGGGAGCGACAAGGCCATCTTGGATGACAGGGACAATATCCAGAGATGTGTGAGCAAAATGAGTCAGCCAACAGCCTCTTGACTGAATGCCTGGCTCCCCCGAGCTCTTCTCACTGCCTTGTCGGGTGACGGGGTCCACGCTTCCATATCCTCGCGTGGCAGGGAGGGTGATCCTACATTCCAGCATTCAGGAGTCAGTGAGGCAGAGCAAGACGTTGCCATGGGCCAGGTTGCTGATGGAACTTGCTCTTGCCTGAGAAGGTGTGCGAGAACCCAGAGAGGAAGAGAACGGTGAGCCAGCATCCAGACGAGAGCACGGGGGAGCTTAGACACTCGCAGGACTCACCAAGCGGGTGGGTTGAAGGGTGGCCCCAAAGAATACGCCTTAACCCTGGAAGCTGTGAGCATGACCTTATTTGGTAAATGAGATTTTGCAGGTGTAATTATGTTACAAGTGAGATCATCCTGGACTTTTAAGTTGAGCCTTGAAAGTAACAACAAGTATCTTTAAAAGAAGAGCAGGAGAGAGATTTGGATAAACTC
>NW_007067042.1:0-911 GCF_000164805.1 Carlito syrichta | reverse complement strand
TATCCCCGCTCTGCCGGAGGCTACAGCAGTTGTAACCCCCCAAGCTTAGAAGTAGGGGAATGGCTTGGAGAGCACGCCGGTGGCATCCCGCTATAAGGTCAAGACTAGGGAGAGGGACAGGTTCATCCCCGGGGATGATAGAGATGTCGGGGAGAAGGCTAGCTGTAACGCAGAGGCCTGTCCAATGAAAGGGAGCATGGTGTAGGCAAGGTTGCCTCCACAAATGAACACTTGTCCTGGAGGGGGGCAGATGGAGGTGGAAACGTTAGTTACAGTATGACAATCGGAAAAGGTGACAAATCCGACGTCACTATCATAAGAATTATTTTGAAATTTCCCTTGGAAGCAACCGGAGGAATTGAAACCAGAGGGCTGTACTCTGAAGGGGGGTGATAATGAGCAATTGGCATCTCCATTGAAAGGGACATAGGAAGCGTTTAAGACAGGAATGGCAGTAGGTAGAGGCATACCAACGGTCATACATAGCCAGCAGTCCTGTGCAAGGGAGGGGTTAGTGGAGTTTAATAGAGAGAGAGTGGCTTCGAGGATTCCCTGTGTGTATGGATCCAAGGTAATGTCTCTGGGTTTTGGAAGGGCGAGTGGATGGTAGTCTAAGTGAGGGTAGTGCAACGTCTTAACGTCTTAACTCTTAACTGTAGTGCAACGTCGGGTCAGTTCTTGGATGTGTTGGGCAACAAGAGTTTGTTTTTGAATGTCGCTGGGGCCCCCTCCATCTGATACATGAACCGGGGCAACGGTATGCCAGCACACACTTTTGTCAACAGTACCTAGACAGGATGCCTGAGAATATTTTTCAGAACCTCCCTCCAAGGCACTGCCAAAGGTACCCGAATAGGTTCTTTCTAAAATAGCAGTATAGTAGGTTCAATTATTGAGGGTGCATAATTGAG
>NW_007067041.1:0-768 GCF_000164805.1 Carlito syrichta | reverse complement strand
TTGACTTAGTAGACCCAAACACGGCAACTTAGGGCTATATCAGGACTCAGAAGATCCCAAACATGGCATCAAGTTGTGGGGCTGTGTTGCTCTTACTCTCTGTGGCTTGGGGGTAGAGTCATGTATTAATATTTTCTGTGCTGACTCAGAAAGACCATGGGGCATACACTTAAATAAACCCCACCTGTGGGCCATATAAGCATTGCTTCATCCTATACTGGCCACTTCAGATCATTTCAGGGCAGAGTTGGATGAGACAGAGAGAGGGCTCCCAGCTGAACAGCTTGTGCTGAATCATTTTCCAGTTGCATTTCCTAGCTCAGCCAAAGATAAACAAATGAGAGGAACCCAAGCCAAAAAGTGCCATTCAGACTGTGATTTGGGTTAATATACTACCCCAGGGTAGCAATGGATTTGTGACTGGACAGACACAGGAAGGAAATGAGGTTATGGAAGCCAAGTGAATTGGTGATGATGTATCATCATTTATAAACAAGCACATTCCTTACATGAATGGGAAGGTGTTTCCATGGTGAACAGAGTCAAATCCTCCTTTGAGGTGTTTTTTTAAAGCATTCAAAAGAATGGAGATCTGGTGGGAACAATGAGAATCTTTAAAGTTTCTGTCTCTAGCCCTGTGAGGGAAAGTAGAGGAAGATGCAATAAACGTCAGCAAGAGAAGACTAATGACCTGAAGTACTTTGAATGTGGTTGACTGCCGGTCTTTCGGGAACAGAACGGTTGGAAGTTTGCTGTTGTTCTGAGTTG
>NW_007067040.1:0-790 GCF_000164805.1 Carlito syrichta | reverse complement strand
CAAATAGTTATAAGTAGACTTTATTTCAATGAATGTTTAAAAAGAAAAATAAAACATTTATGTAGTATATAAACAAAAATTGTCAAAACTTTAAGAAAAAAATGGCAAATTAAGAATAGTAGCTTTTATCCAATTATTACAATAATTGCTGGACCAAACAGTTTGAATAATGGTGAGAAAATAAATACTTGAAAACATAATTAAGGAGCTGAATTTACTTGATATATATAAAAACATGAACCCACCAATTAGATGCTACTAACTTTTCTCCTACTACACAGGGAATGTGCCCATTAATGCCAATATAATGGGCTACAAAGCAAATCTTAAGACATGCAAAGGATTGTAATCATACAAAGCTGGCTAGTACAAGTTACTCAGAAATTTATCATATAAATAAAGATTAGAAATTCATTTTGATTCTTTTATTTTATCTTGAGTCTTTGTTCACTTATTCAAACAAATGTTTTCTCTGTGAAACTAAGTAGAACTGAGGAGGAATCAAAGAAAGCCTTATATATTAAACTCTTAAATAGAATCTTTGAATTCAAAGGGTCAATAGAAGAGGCACAGCTTGTGGGCCTTTTCTCAGCAAACAAAACCACTGAGGCAGTCCTGCAAATCAAAGAGGATGAAAAATCCATTTTTTTTTGAGTTGGAGTCTCACTCTATCACTCAGACTGGAGTGCAGTGGCCGCTCCCGGCCACTGCAGCCTCGACCTGCTGGGCTCCACCGATCCTTCTGCCTCAACCTTCCAAGTAGCTGGAACTACAGGCATGCATTACCGAA
>NW_007067039.1:0-765 GCF_000164805.1 Carlito syrichta | reverse complement strand
TTACCAAATTCTCAGACTTGGGAATGGCAACACAGAAATTTATATGGAAACATAAATGACCACAAATAACCAAAATAATCCTTAGCAAAAGAAACAAAGCAGGAAGTATCACACTTCAGGCTTCAAACTCTACTATGAAGCTATAATAATCAAAACAGCCTGGTACTGGTACAAGAACAGACATATAGACCAATGGAACAGGATGGAGATTCTGGAAGCAAAACCTCAATTTCTCAACCAATTAATCCTCAACAAAGCCTCTACTAACAACTACTAGGGAGAGAAGAAGCTTATTCAGTAAATGGTGCTGGGAAAACAGATTGACTACATGTAGAAGATTGAAACAGAACCCCTACCTATCATTATACAAAAAAAAAATACAATAAATGGATCAGACTGAAATATAAAGCCTCAAACTATGAGAATTCTAGATAAGAATGTAAGGAATGTAAGGAATTCTAGAAAAAAATGTTAGTCACCTTGGAGTAGGCAACCAATTGTTGACCTAGACTCCAAAAGTGAATGTCATAAAAGATAACTAGTGGGACCTCATCAAACTGAAAAGTTTCTGCAAAGCAAATAAAACCATCAAGAGAGTGGAGAGATAGACCACAGAATAGTGAAAACATATTTGCTAACTGTAAATCTGACCAAGACCTAAAAGGAACTCAAACATGCCATAAAAAAACTAGTAAAAAGTGGGCAAAAGATATTAATAGACACTTATCAGAAGAAAACATAAGAGCAGCCAACAGATACATGAAA
>NW_007067038.1:1763-9566 GCF_000164805.1 Carlito syrichta | reverse complement strand
TTCAGGTACAGTACCTCATTTAATCCTCACAACAACTGGATGAGATGCCAGGCAAGCATCTCTTATTGCTGTTTTATATATTACAAAAATGAGGCCTGAAAAATTTAAGGGACTTTCATCTAATGCCCAAGACTGATTCAACAGAGCATGAACAAGAACCCCAAACACACTGTCCCCCAGACATCCCAAAGTCCACAACCTAAAATATTTATCATAAGCTACTACAGTGTTGCTAATCCACAGCTTACATTCTTCTCCAAGATAAGAAATCCAGACATGTTATGGCCCCATCTCTTCTTTAATTTCCAACCGAGGAAATTACTTCTGCACTTAAAAATTACTCTGCCCCAGTCAGTCTCTTTGGTCCAATATTCCCTCCATCTCTTGGGCTCACTCTTTGTTCATATCCTCTGTAGTGTCCAGCAGTTGCCAACAGACACAGGCAGTTAAAATGCAGAGACAAGAAGGACCAGAAACTGTGGCTAGGGGAAAACTCAACTGGGGGTCTGAGGACTGTGGACAGTCAAACTGCAGACTCAGCATCTTCTCCTGGGGTGTGATTATTCTCAGCCATGACCCAGACTACACTTGTGACTTTTTCACAAAAAGATGGACCTCCTCAGTACTCGACTGCCTATATATGTCCTTCATATTTTGTGTGACACAGAAAGTTATACTCTGAGCCAGGTACCTGTTGTCCCAGCTACTTGAGAGGCTGAACAGGAGTAATATTTGAGTCCAGGAGTTCAGGGACATAGGGTGCAATGATTGGGCCTGTGAGTGACCACTGCACTCTAGCCTGGGCCCCATAATAAGATCCTGTCTCTATAAAACAACAAAAATAAATTAAAACAATTATTTTTTTTTGTCGGGGTCTCACTCTGATCCCCAGGCTGGAGTGCAGTGGCATAATCATGGCTCACTGTAGTCTCAACCTCCTAGGTATAGGATACTTCTGCCTCAGCCTCTTGACTAGCTGGGACTACAGGTGCATACCACCATGTCTGGCTAATTTTTTATTTTTATTTTTGCAGAGATGAGGTTGCTATCTTACCTAGGCTGGTCCCAAACTCCTGGGCTCCAAGCAGTCCTCCCACCTTGGCCTCCCAAACTGCTGGGATTATTACAAGTATGAGTCACCGTGTCCAGCCAGAAATTTTTTTTTTTTTTTTTTGGTAAAAACAGGATCTTGCATGTTGCCCGGGATGGTCTCGAATTCCTGGGCTCAAGTGTTCCTTTCACCTTGGCCTTCCTAAGGGCTGGTATTACAGGCATAAGCCACTGTGTCCTGCTTAAAAAAAAAAAAGTACTCCTTATTCTGCTTTTTAAAATGTTTTAACTTTCTAAGGATCTTTGGAACAACAATTTTGCTATTGAGAACTCATGGAGATGACTGCAAGTCATATGCATGCATATACATGAATTGTAAGTATCCAAGAAGTGTTTTCTGAATGACAAATAACAGAAGCATTACTTCATGGATTAACAAATGCCACAGGTCAAATTATGCCTCTCTCTCCCTCTCACCCCCAACAAAAACAAATGTCAAAATGACATGAAGCAGACACTGAAAAAACAATCTGTAACAAAGGTGCTGTGTTCCTTACCATGTGAAAAAAGGAGTCCTATTTTACTTAAGAATAGCATCACTGAATTCACAAAACCAGTCACCACTTTCAAATGCTTGTGCACAGACTGGTACTGTGTCATGTAACAGGATGTTTGATTACACGTGGGTCAGTGGAAACCACCCTTATCACACCCACACATTTGCATTTATAAATTTACTTAACTGTACAGCAAAGCCAGCTATATATGGCTTGTGCCAACTAATTTTACTAATGAGTGGACGAATAACAAGGTATATTTAAATAAGGCTTAGATCAAACTCATGAGTGAGAATTTTAGCAACCGAACAGCCTGGGTATAAAAAGGACAAGTTCTCCAACTGAATCACAGTACATTTAATACACAGAGAGATGCTGCTGGCAGCCAAACCACAGCTTGAAAATCTGTTTATTTGCCAAACCAAATGCCTTTATACTGCTTTTCAGTTCCCTGCACCTTGTTGTTAAGAAGCCTACATTGGAAACAACTAAAACTAGAAGCAGGATGGTGGATACCTTTGAAGAGCGTCCTGTTGGCGGGGAAGATTGGTATCATTCTGCCTTTAACCTGGGGGTGATTACACAGGATTTGCATTGAGCTATCCTTTCTGTTTTCTGTACTTTTCTATGTGTGGGCTATACTTAAATTTAACAACAACAAAAACACTCCTGCATTGAAAAAACCTTTTTAAAAGTCTCTTCAAATCCAATTAGGAAGAGTGTTGGGAGCCAACAGCTATAGCTACATGACTGAGGCCTGTAAAGGCCCATCTGGAATATCGCCTCTGACATAGGATATCAGTTATACCTATAATATTGGCGTGTGATTAGTGACCAGTGTGCATACATGGCAGTAAAACGTATAAGTAAATCTCAATACACCTGATGGAAAGTGCATAGCAGAATTATTTCTCTCTGTCTTTCTAAGTTTTACTTCTTTCTAGATATTTTTTAACTTCTATTTCCTGGTAGACTGGGTAGTCAGCTCTTGTTCCCGAAAGCTGTTTCCCCTAGGGCTAAGATTAGAAACTAAATTACCATGATAGTTTTGTCACCCTGCCCCTAGCCAGGCAGAACGTTTTCTTTTGTTTAGTTAATTACTGAAACTCTCTGCTTCAGCCCATGGCCGCCATCTTGGCAACCCTGCATTTCCTTGTTCAAGAGTGTGACAGCTACTATTTGATTTTTAGAGTAGACTTGTTAGGATAAAATATATACATATACACTCATAGTTGCATAAATTTATGCTTGCTGTTTTGTTTCCTTTTGCTACATTATTCAAGTGTAATAGTTACTATATGATTTATAAAAGAATTAATGATGAGGTATTGGCTTAATGAGATATAGCATAGTATTAAAGTCCAATCATTAGATTATATAAAAATTAAAGTTTAGACATATGAAACATGAATTATAGTAAAGTTTTGTAGTTTAAGAATAAGTTTTAACTGAGTTATAAGGCATTATGTTCAATCATAATAGGTTAATAGTATAACTGACAGTTAAGTCATTTAACTAAACTTATAGATTATAGTATAGTGTTAAGTTGACAATATTAATCGTTAAAAATATTGGGAGTCAGTGAACTTGGATTGAACCTAGAGTTAACTCAGGAAAGTTTTTTGTATTAATCAGGGTATAGAACAAAGAGTATAATATGAATGATTCATTGAACATTATGGAAAACACTTTGAACGATTTGTATTGAAATTGTGCACCTGTGACCTTAATGTAAGCACAGCAGGCATCATGGAATTCGAATTGTCTGCTTGGAAATTGCAGATCTCGTGGTGGTCTTGTGATGCATAGTTTGTAAAGCACGAAACTTGTACGCCCCCAGTGAGTGATTATCACATTGCTGGAGGGTATGGAAAATGGTATATAAGTTGGAAAAGGTTTGAATAAAATCGGCTCCAGTCCTGATCAGACTGTTCCCAGAAGAACTGCCTCCAAGTAGTTTCTTCTCGCTGTCCAGATTCTCTGGTGCGGGTCCTAACCCACCCTTGGTCAGTGCTGGTCACCGACAGAAGAGCTCCGACAGAAATACTCTTTCTTGTTATGTGGTTTGGAATCAATGAGTCCATGACTGGAAATAATGGTACCACTCCATGATTTTCTATAAGGTCCTGTAAGAGAATCACTTAGCCTAGCTGAAAAATGTCTAAAGAGCGAGAAGGCTCACTTCACACCTCCAGGTCCCTGCAGACAGCTTTGTTACAGTACTTCTTGCTCATCTGAAGCCTCTGCCTCTGTAAATGTCTCCATGATCATACTCTCTCACACATCACTGTCTTTTCACTTCTCTGTCAGCCAGCAATCTACACGGCCTTGTATTAAATGATATAAAGGCCCTGTCCACTCAGCCCCTCCCCGCAAAAAGTAAACACCAGTCTACCTGGAAGGCAAATCCCCAGCCAAAAGAAGGGCACTTTATCAAACTTAATGATATCATCAAGATCACCCCCATACCCTATAAAAAGAGGGCAAACGACATGAACAGACATCTCTCAAAAGAAGATATACAGATGGCCAACAAACATGAAAAAGTGTTCAACATCACTCATCATCAGGGATATGCAAATTAAAACCACAATGAAATGTCACCTCACATCAGTCAGAATGGCCATGATTAAAAACTCAAAAAATAGATGCCGACATGGATGCAGAGAAAAGGGAATACTAACACTGTTGGTGGAAGTGTAAGTTCAGACATCCTCTATGGAACGTGATATGAAACTTCTCAAAGAACTAAAAGTAGATCTACCATGAGATCCCACTACTAGGTATCTACCCAATGGGACAGAGGTTGTAACATAACAAAGACACCTAGGCGCACGTGTTCACTGCAGCACAATTCACCGATGTGAAATCGACTGACATACCCATCAACTAAGTGGATAATGAATATGTGGTGTATATATACACCATGAAATACTATAGACTGACATACCCATCAACTAAGTGGATAATGAATATGTGGTGTATATATACACCATGAAATACTATACAGCCATGAAAAAGAATGAAATTGCGTCCTTTGCAGCAACATGGATGGAGCTGAAGACCATCATCCTAAGTAAACTGACTCAGAAACAGAAAGCCAAACACGTGGGAGCTAAATAGTCACAAGGATGGAAATAACAGGCACTGCAGACACTAATAAGGGGGGAGGGACCTAAGGTTCAGAAACTGCCTGCAGGGTACAACGTTCACTATCTGGGAAATGGGCTGCCTGAGACCCAGTTCCCACCACTACACAATATGTCCATCTGACATGTACTCATGTATACCCCCCAAATCTAAAATTTTTTAATTGAATAGAAAAAAAAGATCACCCCATCTATTTGAACACATATCTGCTCATTAAGCAACTTTTTAAATTTTTTTTTTTTTTTTTTGAGTTGGAGTCTCGCTCGGTTGCCCAGACTGGAGTGCAGCGGCCGCTCCCGGCCACCCGCAGCCTTGCCTGCGGGGCTCCGGCAATCCTTCCGCCTCAGCCTTCCGAGTAACTGAAGTTACAGGCATGCGCTACCACACCCGGCTGATTTTTATGCTTTATTGTAGAGATGAGGTCTCGCTGCCCAGGCGAGTCTCGAACCCGTGGGCTCAGGCAATCCACTCACCTTCAGCCTCCCAAAGGCGCGGGATTACAGGCTGATCCACCAAGCCCAGCTAAAAAATCATTTTTAATTGTGGTAAAACACACATGATAAAAAATTTACATCTTAAACATTTTATGTGTGTAATTCAGGGGCACTGAGGGCATTCATATTCTTGTATAACCACCAACACCTCCCATCTCCAGAACTCTATCTTAGAAAATGAAAAGTATGGACTCATTAAACAATAACTCCACATTCACACCTCCCCTGACTTCTGGAAGATACCATTCTACTTTTTTGTCTCCATAAACTTGACTATCCTAGGTACCTCACATAAGTAAAATCGTACAAAAGTTGTCTTTCTGTGTCTGGCTTATTTCACCTAGCATAATGTCCTCAAAGTTTACTAATGTTGTAGCATGCCAGTATTTTCTTTTCTTTTAAGTTGAATAACATTCCTATTGTATGTATATACCACATTTTGTTTCATCCATTAATGGACACAAGTTACTTCCACTTCTTGGCTATTGTGAAGAAGGCTGCTATGAAGATGGATGTACAAATTTCTCTTTTAGACTTTCATTTCTTTGGCACATATGCCCAGAAATAGAGCGGCATGAAAATTCTGTGTTTAATTTCTTGAGGAATTGCCATATTGTTTTCCATAGTAGCTGTACCATTTTACACTCCCACAGACAATGTACAGGGCTCCAATTTCTCCTCATTTTTGACACTACTTACTATTTTCCGGTTAGTTTTGTTGTTGTTTGCTAGTATGGCATGATTTCACCATGATTTCTGATTTTTTAAAAACAGTCATCCTAGGTCAGGCATGGTGACTCAAGTCTATAATCTCAGCACCAGAGGCCACGAGTTCAAGATCAGCCTAGGCAACATAGTGACATTCTGCCTCTGTTCAATTTTTTTATATAAATAAGAAAAAACTAACAAACTTTCCTTTGATAGCAACAGCAGTGATTACCATTAGTTATGTGCTTCACATGCAGGTAGTTCCCAATCCTTTACAACCTGGAACACTCACAGTCAGTCCTTCAGGTTTAACTATGAGAACTCTGAGGCTAGTAAGGCTGGTATCTTGCCAGCATTCCACAGCTAGGAAGGGACAGGCCTGGGGTTTGAGCCCAAATATGACTAACTCCACACCCTGTGCTGTAACCACCTCACTGCACAGTCTTTCTTCTTACTATTAAGAGTAGTTTCTGCATACTCATTTGGGTGCTCAGGGATCCCCTGAGCAAAAAAGTAACTGCTCCACCTACAATCACAGCAAATTAGCATTCTGGTTTGTGAACAACCCAGAGAGAATAGAGTACAATAAATTCCTCTACGAGAGGAGTTTACGTTTTCCCCAGAGCACCCACTACAAAGACTAACATTCACTGCTCAGTAAATACACATTTTTAAAAAGTAAATTGTTGTTATGAGTATTGATCCCACATCAACCTGTGTGACCAGAGGAAACAGAGAGTGGACACTCATTGTGTATGTTACAAATTAGTAATCAAGATAACTTGCGGTATTTTCCTTCTAATTTCTTGTGGCTCACATTTGCTTTGCTGTCTCTTTATCACTCATTCACTCTCCCACTTTCTTTCTCTCCTCCTTCCCGCACTCCCTCTCCTCACATATCTTAGGCCCCATTCATGGAACATGACTTTGTTTTCACTGATTACTCTCAGATCCAAAAATATATCCAGCTAGGAATGAATCACAGGCAAGAACAGGAACTATTGACCAGTCAGGGCCATGCTATAAATGAGGATGGAAAAAGCTTCTGCTGAAGCATCCATGGAGAAGATGGATCCTGAAAGAATCTGAGTTCTGGTAGAAAGAAAGGAAGACAACAGTGCTGGGTGGACAGGCAATCAATAACATCCCTACAACTCCTGTTCTTATAACCACAGTGAATGATTACTTCATCATTCCAGGAGTGGCAGGCTTCAGATGTGTAAAACCATGCCTGAAGGCAGAACTACAATCAACAGGTAGAAGCTATGGGAATAAAGGATTGTGACTTGAGAGAAAAAGCTTTCTTATACCTGCAGCTGTCCAAACATGAAATAAGCCATATTGAGCAACCCCAGTAATATCTCAGCATGGTGCTCTCCAATGTGACCTCCCTCACCTGGTGAGAATGACCAGGGCAGACACTCATATTCGAGACCCAGTGTTCCAGGGAAAGCAGCTATCTATTAAGGATTACATGGGGCCGGGCATTGTGGCTTGTGCCTGTAATTCCAGCACTCTGGGAGGCAGACGCAAGAGGACTGCCTGAGCTCAAGGGTTCAAAACCAACCTGAGCAACATGGTGAGACCTCATCTCTACAATAAATCAAAAAATTAGCTGGGAATGGTGACTCATGCCTGTAGTTCCAGCTACTTGAAAGGCTGAGGCAGATGGATTGTCTGAGGCTCTGGTAGTCATGAGCATGCTACTGCATTCCAGCCTGGGTGACAGAGTAAGACTCTGACTAAAAAAAAAAAAAAAGGATTACATGGGAGACACACTACCAAAATCTCTTCCCTTTGTAAGAGTCTATGACTCTAATGTTGGATACCAAGAATGACAGGTG
>NW_007067038.1:0-791 GCF_000164805.1 Carlito syrichta | reverse complement strand
CCATATGCATACATATATATTCATATATATATGAAGTAATTTCAGCAAGGTAATTTTTGCAGGCTCCCTGCCTATCTTTTACTGTATGGTTTTCAGTTGCTCGTCCACCTATTTAAAGCAGCCATTGAGTATTTCCCTGTCTCTTCATCTTCTATCTCATAATACCCTTACTTTGAAAGAGTCTAGGCAACAAGTTTCCTGTGATGAAATAAAGTTAGCTTCTCACTACAAGGCTCCAATGATTCCCCTCACTGCCACTGTACAATGCAGCATTTAGTATCAGGGACAAGGACACTGGAAGCTGGCCTGAGGAGCCTTCCCACAGCCTCCCTAGAACCCGTTGTGGTGAGGGGCAGACTGATCCTTCACGACCTTAGCCTGTCCTTTCTCATCTATGTATATCTATTATGCATCCATTAAAAAAAAAAAAAACCCAACTCTGATGGAGCCGGTCAAGCCGGCCTCAGAAGGACTGTCCCAGAATGCATTTCCCCAACAATCTAGTGGAATGGGCCTGTCTACCAGATTTTGTTTTCATTTCTTTCTTTGTTTTTGTTTTGCATACAGATAGTTGTATGTATTTGCCCCTTCTTCTGGGGGTGGGATGGGAGGGGGTGGACTGCTCCCTGCAGGATTTCCCCCAACATATGCAGATTTGTACTCCTAATAATGTGTCTGACTCCCAGCAGGCACTCAAGATAGGTTTGCTAAACTGGATACTAAACAATAGCGGAAGCTTCATTAAGAAAACATTCTATTTACAACAGTGGGTGCATCAGCCCTCTGGGGCG
>NW_007067037.1:0-402 GCF_000164805.1 Carlito syrichta | reverse complement strand
TGAAAACACGGAGGTTTCACGTTTGTACGCAGAGGCCATTTATGGAAAGCAACACAAAACAAGGGGAAAGAGTGAGAATGAGATATTACAGCAGGCGGCAATGAAGCATAATAGTCACAGCAAAGAGGTGACACTGCAGCACACATTGGGCACAGACTTAAGCCAGGAAGGTGCCCGTGCACCCCAGGCCTAAGAAAGGCTACTCCCACCAGCAATCCACAGTCTCATTGCTTTCCCTGACAGGAGACGGTGTCAAGAAAGAGCAATTCAGAATTCCCCCGGGTCACACATAATGCCTTCCCACAAGTAACTGCGAATGTGTCAGATCCCTCATTGTGGCACAGGGGAGATGAGCATTAACCGTATGGGAGAGGTGACAAGCCGCACGCCAAAGCAGTCACC
>NW_007067036.1:0-679 GCF_000164805.1 Carlito syrichta | reverse complement strand
TCAAGCGGCTGGGACCATGGCGTGTTCCACCCATAACTGCCCGATTTTTAAAATCGCTGGTGGGGGTTGAGATCTGTGTATTTTAACCAACCTGATCTCCTGAGCTTAAGTGATCCTACTGCCTCAGCCTCCTAAAGTGCTGGTATGACAGGCACAATCTCTCCGTGTCTGGCCTTTATTTCCATGAATTTAAGAGGTGTAAATAGTCTGTGTTCTGTGCTTCAGTCGTACCTACCAACTCCACGTGTGCCCATGGTACCCAACAGGTAATTTTTTATCCCTCTACCCTTTCTGTTCTCCCTTTCTGAGTCTCCAGCGTTCCTTATAACAGTTTCTGTGTCTTGGGGATTTTTTTTTTTTTTGGAACCGAGTTTTACCGCTTGAGAGGATTCTTCTTTTAGCTCCCATGTATAAGTGAGAGCATGTGATGTTGGTTTTTCCGTTCCCGAGTTAGTTCACTTGGGATGATGGGCTCCAAGTTCATCCCAGTTGTTGCCAGTGACACTGCTTTATTCTTTTTGATAGCTGAATAGTATTCCACGACATCTATATAACACATCCGTACTATCCGTCGATCGGCTTCTGGACATTTAGGTGATTCTACATCTGTGCGATTGTGAAATGTGTAGCAATTAACATGTGAGCGCAGGTTTCAAAAATAACACTCTTGCAGAAAGAG
>NW_007067035.1:3058-4175 GCF_000164805.1 Carlito syrichta | reverse complement strand
TCAGAGACCACATTGGAACAAACTTTCCATGAGATCATTCAAGAAAACTTCCCTTATCTAATCAGTGATACAAAAATTAAAACACAAGAGATTCAGAGAACCCCCGCAAGACAACAAATGAGAAGACCAACTCCTAGACACATAATAATTCGCCTAAATAAAGTAGGCACAAAAGAAAAAATCCTAAAGGCAGCAAGAGAAAAAGGCCAGATCACCCACCATGGAAGACCAATCAGAATAGCAGCAGATTTATCTGCAGAAACCCTGCAGGCTAGGAGAGCTTGGAGCCCTCTCTTCAAAGTCCTAAAGGCTAAACAATTTCAACCAAGAATAACCTACCTGGCCAAGCTAAGCTTCATCAGTGAGGGAGAATTAAAATCTTTCCCAGATATTCAATCCCTAAGAACTTTGCAGCCACAAGACCATCTCTACAGGAAACACTTAAGAAAATACTAAACACAGAAGAAAAGGAAAAAAGAACAACATTCTTCACAAGAGTACAGGGAAAAGAATAAAATATACATGAACCAACCCCAAAACCAAAAGAAAGACAAAAAAAAAGAAAAAAGAAAAAACCAAGTGGAAGAACAATAACGCAATAAGAACTCCATGATAGGGATGAACTTTCACATTTCAATAATTAGTCTGAATGTGAATGGACTAAACGCACCACTGAAAAGACATAGAATGACAAAATGGATAAAATATCACCAGGAAACAATATACTGCCTTCAAGAGACCCATCTCACTAGAAAGGACATACACTGACTCAAAGTAAGAGGATGGGAAGCAAATTTTCAGGCGAATGGAACACAAAAGAAAGGAGGAGTCACGATCCTAATTTCAGACAAAATACCATTTAAGCTATCAAAAATTAAAAAAGATACAGAGGGCCACTACATAATGATAAAAGGTTCACTCCATCAACAAGAAATATCTATCCTAAACATATATGCACCCAACATAGGTGCGCCAACATTCATAAAGCAACTTCTAGGAAAACTAAAGAAAGACATTGACTCTAACACCATAATAACTGGGGATTTTAATACACCACTCACAACCTTAGACAGATCATCAGGACAAAAAATCAGCAAGGAGATCCGGAACCTCAATG
>NW_007067035.1:0-2515 GCF_000164805.1 Carlito syrichta | reverse complement strand
TCACCAAATAAAAGCCCAAATGCAGGACATAGAAGACAAAAAGATAATACAAAAAACCAAAGAAACAAAAAGCTCGTTCTTTGAAAGGGTAAACAAGATTGATGGTCCCCTAGCTAGACTGACCAAGAAAAAACGAGAAAAAAACCAAATAAGCATAATCAGAAACACAAAAGGTGAAGTCATATCTGACCCTGAAGAAATACAAAAGATCATTAGAGACTACTAGGTACACTTGTATGGAAACAAACTTGAAAACCTTAAGGAAATGGAAGACTTTCTGACATCACACAACCTACCTAGGTTGGAACAAGAAGAAATTGAGATCCTAAATAGACCAATAATGATCAAGAAAATCGACCACGTAATAAGAAAACTTCCTACAAAAAAAAGCCCTGGTCCAGATGACTTTCCAGCACAATTCTACAAGATATTCAAGGAGGAGCTGATACCAATCTTACTGAAGGTATTCCAGGCAATTGAAAAAGATGGAACTCTCCCCAAAGCATTTTACGAAGCCAACATCACATTGATACCCAAGCCAGGTAAAGATCCAACAAAGAAAGAGAACTACAGGCCAATATCTTTGATGAACATAGATGCTAAAATTCTCAACAAGATCCTAGCACACCGGATTCAGAAATACATCTCAAAAATCATCCACCATGATCAAGTAGGCTTCATTCCTGGCATGCAAGGCTGGTTCAACATTCGTAAAACCATAAATGTAATTAAATACATCAACAGATGTCAAAACAAAAACCACATGATCATATCACTAGTTGCAGAAAAAGCTTTTGATAAAATCCAGCACCCCTTCTTGATAAAAACCTTTGAACATCTAGGCATACAGGGAACATACCTCAAAATAGTAAAAGCCATCTACAAGAAACGCACAGCCAGCATACTCCTAAATGGACAAAAATTGGAACCAATTCCCCTGAAAACTGGAACTAGACAATGATGCCCACTCTATCCCCTCCTGTTCAACATAGTATTGGAAGTCCTGGATAAAGCAATCAGAGAAGAGGAGGCAATCAGAGGTATTCAAATAGGAAAAGAGGGAGTCAAGTTATCTCTCTATGCAGATGATATGGTTGTGTACCTTGAAAACCCAAGAGAATCTGTCAAAAGCCTCCTTACATTGATAAAGGCCTTTGGCAAAGCCTCAGGATACAAAATAAATGTACAAAAGACAATCGCATTTCTCTACACCAATAATAAACAAACAGAAACCCAAATAAAAAACACAATTCCATTCACAATAGCCACAAAAAACATGAAATACCTTGGCATCTTCCTAACCAGAGACGTGAAAGACCTTTACAATGAAAATTACAAAACACTGCTCAAAGAAATCAAAGCTGACATGAACAAGTGAAAAAATATCCCATGCTCATGGAACAGAAGAATCAACATTGTGAAGATGTCCATCTTAACTAAGGCAATCTACAAATTCAATGCAATACCCATTAAATTACCAACAACATTCTTCTCAGACCTAGAAAACATAACACAGGAATTCATATGGAAACACAAACGTCCAAGAATAGGCAGAAAAATCCTCAGCAAAAACAACAAAGCAGGTGGTATCACAATACCAGATTTCAAACTTTACTATAAAACTACGATCATCAAAACAGCTTGGTATTGGTACAGGAACAGGCATATGGATCAATGGAACAGAATTGAGATTCCAGAAGCAAAACTTCAATTGGCAATTATCATCAAGTCAAAAAACAACAGCTGCTGGAGAGGGTGTGGTGAAAAGGGAACACTTCTTCACTGTTGGTGGGGAGTGTAAACTAGTGCAACCTCTGTGGAAAGCAGTGTGGCAATTCCTAAAAGTTCTAAATACCAACCTCCCATATGACCCTGCAATCCCCCTACTGGGAATATACCCTGAAGAACACAAATCACTCTATAAAAAAGATACCTGCACATGTATGTTTATCGCACGTTGTTCACAATAGCAAGAACCTGGAAACAACCATGCTGCCCATCAAAAGAGGACTGGATTAAAAAAATGTGGTACATATACACGATGGAATACTATGCAGCAATAAAAAAGAACAAAATCATGAATTTCGCTGCAGTCTGGATGGAACTAGAGTCTGTAATACTGAGTGACCTCTCACAAAACAAAGATCCAAATATCACATGTTCTCACTCATATAATGGACCTTGAACATCCATTGCAATACTATAAGAAAATGACTGATGGTACTGGGAAACTATGGGGGGGAGGGGGATGGGATTAACAGTAGCAAATATCTGTGGGGGGATGGGAAAACACTTCTTATCTACAGGGTGCCTGAATGAAACGTCATTGTACACCTAACCCTTAACTGTACCCCACAAAACCATAATAAAAAATACTGATTAATGGAAAAAAAAATCAATGAAACAAAAAGCTGGCTCTTCAAAAGGATAAACAAGATCGATGGTCCTCTAGCTAGACTGACCAAGAAAAAATGAGAAAAAAAACCAAATAAGCACAATCAGAAACACAAAAGAT
>NW_007067034.1:0-739 GCF_000164805.1 Carlito syrichta | reverse complement strand
CTGGGATCGCTGCCACCGCTCCTGCGATGGAGACTGTCCTGCCCACCCGGCGCGGGGATCCTGTTGCCTGCTCGGAGGCAGGCAGCCATCTTGTTCCTGTCCGGCCCCACCCCCTCTGGGGCGAGCAGATGAGATAGCACCACCTGCTGGCGATTCAAGGTAACAACACCGAAACGGGAGAGACAAGCTTCATAAAGACATAGACTAAACTACTGAACCGAGGTTATTCTGAACTGTCCTTCACAGCAGATCAGGGGAACTGACCCTAACTGCAAACTAATTTACCAGCTTGAAAAAAAAAAAAAAAAAAAACGAGAAATCAAACCTGAAAGGACATTGGACTTAAACGAAATGTCTCAAAGTGTGCTTCATTGATTCTATTAGTTTAATGACTTAATTCTATTCCTACTGTATTGTTCCCTTTTTTCTCTTTTCCCTTTCCTTTTCTTCTCTTTTATTCTGTCTGTGAACCAGGTCTTTGTATAGAGGAACAGCACACTAATAAGATGGTTGGATAGCTGGTATGCTAGCATCACTATATGTTTTATTTTTGTTTGTATGAGAGTTGGTTTGACTGTAGCGGTGGTCTATTGTTTTTATCTGTTTCAGTATAGGCCTCTCTCTCTATTTGTTGGCACACTCGTTTTGTTTCCCCCTTTACTCCTCTATCTCTCCACTCCCCTTTTCAACCCACTATCTGCTCCATTCTTTTCCCCTCTGCTAACCACATTTTTATTTC
>NW_007067033.1:0-732 GCF_000164805.1 Carlito syrichta | reverse complement strand
GATGAGGTCTCGCCTGCCCGGGCCGGTCTCGAACCTGCGGGCTCAGGCAACCCCACTCACCTCAGCTTCCCAAAGGCGCGGGATTACAGGCTGAGCCACCGAGCCGGGCTCCCTTACCCCCTTTCGATCTCCCCCTTCAGATGACCAGTGTTGTCTCATTCTTTGTGTGTGTGTTGGAGTCTCACTCTGTAACCTAGACTCGGGCAATCCTTCCACCTCAGCCTTCCAAGTACCTAGAACTCCAGGCATGTGCTACCATGCCTGGTTTATTTTTGATTTATTGTAGAGACGATGTTTCACCGAGTGGCCCGGCTGATCTTGACCTCCTGGGCTCAGGCACTCCTCTGTCCTAGGCCTCCAAAAGTGCAGGGATGACAGGCTGAGCCACGGCACTCGGCCTTTATCTCATCTTTATGTCCATAGGTACATAGTGTTTAGCTCTCTCATATAAGTGAGAGAATGTGGTATTTGGTTTTCTTCTGCATTAACTTGCTTAGGATTGCGGCATCCGGCTGCATCCACGTTGTTGCGAGAGACGTGACTTGATTCTTTATGGCTGTGTAGCATTCCATGGTGTATTTGTGTTATGTTTTCTCTGATGCGATCCGTTGCTGATGAGCACCTAGATTGATTTCATGTGTTTTCTACTGTGAATACTGCCACCACATACGTTTGTGTGGCAGGTATCTTTTGGGGAAAGGATTTATGTTTCATTGGATGTATGCCCAGTGA
>NW_007067032.1:0-341 GCF_000164805.1 Carlito syrichta | reverse complement strand
AGGCAAAGTCTCAGGATATAAAATAAATGTGCAAAAGACAATCACATTACAAATAAACCAATAATAAACAAACAGAAACCCAAATGAGAAGCACAATTCTATTCACAATAGCCACAAAAAAAAAAAATGAAATACCTTAGCATCTTCCTAACCAGAGATGTGAAAGACCTTTACAATGAAAACTGTAAAACTCTGCTCAAAGAAATCAAAGATGACACAAACAAGTGAAAAAATATCCCATGCTCATGGATTGAAAGAATCAACATTGTGAAGATGTCCATCTTACCTAAGGCAATCTACAGATTCAATGCAATACCTGTCAAATTACTAGCAACATTCTT
>NW_007067031.1:0-654 GCF_000164805.1 Carlito syrichta | reverse complement strand
GCACATCCTCAAAGCTCTGATGCAGTTTTGTTTCCAACAGTTTGGAGTACAATGTAATCTTTTGGGAAGACTTTTGGGAGCCCCTGGAGCCTTTCTTGACTGCATGAATAGAGAAAAAAATTGCCTGGGAATTTTTGTCCCTACGGGAATTGAGAATTTTCTAGCTATTGACAGGAGCATGGAAGCCCCTTCCCCTTGCTTTGGGTGGGATGACTCTGAGTTTTAGCTTGCACTCCAAGTCTTGAGAGGCCCCGGGAGACTCCGTAGTTCCCTCACTTCCCCTAGAAAACCCACATCCTTTCTCCATGGCTTATTTCTTTGGGGATGTCAATGACTTGCCCAAGGACTTGCACAAAATCAATGACTTGCACAAAAAATTCTTATTTCGGGAACTGTTTTGGAGGAACTCAGGCTAACATACTCTGATTAATAGAGAAAAAAAAGGACTTTTTTTTTTTTTTTTTTACAAAAATTAACTGGTAGTTTTATTCCATGTTGCAGTAACACATCTTGTGTTACATCAATAAATAGACACACTGGCCTCCTGTACCAAATTAGATTAACATTAGTCTTAGCCCAAAACATTTTTTTATAAAATCAGGTTTGTGAGCTTCAAAAATAAATAAAGACAAGACCCTGGGCAATAATATAGTC
>NW_007067030.1:0-756 GCF_000164805.1 Carlito syrichta | reverse complement strand
GGGCCGGACAGGAACAAGATGCTGCCTGCCTCCGAGCAGGCACAGGATCCCCGCGCCGGGTGGGCAGGACAGTCTCCGTCGCAGGAGCGGTGGCAGCGATCCCAGCTGATCTTCCCTGAAGCGGTTTGATGTGGATCTCCTCCGGCCGGGTTGTGATGAGCTACTCGTGCCAGAGGCCGCGGCGGGCGCGGCGGCGGCGACGGCGGCGGCGGCGGCGGCGGCGGCGGTGGCGGCGGGAGCGCTGGTGGGGTGAGGGGCTGCGGCAGCAGCGGGAGAGGACGATGCAGTAAAAATGTCCAGTCTTTGCGATGTTCCAGTGATAGCGATGGCCGAGCTCTGTTTGAGGAGTAGGCTGCGATGCTGGGGTCCCCAGCCTCCCGGGGGCGAGAGTCAGAGACCCACTGCAGATCTCCCTTGCAGAGGGCTTCAGACACCGGGTTGCCAGGTCGCCATCTTGCCCCGCCCCCCTCGTATTAGAATTTAGACATGGTATTATAAGTAATTAATAAAGTATAAAAGACAATAGTTTGGATATTTGAAATTTATAGAAGTTGTGATAAAATTTTAGGTTAAGGATAAGTTCATAGGTAATTATTATACAATCATAGGGCAGTATAGAAATGTAGTAGGTTATAAGAATTATAAAAATAAATAGTATAAAATTAAGGTAATAAAATTAAGTCATTTAAGTAAACTTATAGATTATAGTATAGTGTTAAGTTGATAATATTAATCGTTAAAAATATTAAAAGTTAG
>NW_007067029.1:0-797 GCF_000164805.1 Carlito syrichta | reverse complement strand
TCTGCAATAGAACTTCAGTTGGCGTTTGAACTCCTGTGTAGGTAATAAAACAGTACTGAGTCTCAAATCACTTGACAATGGGGGCATTGACCCACTGTGGTTTGAAGAAATTGGGAGGAACAGCAAGAAAGCAAAATGGAAAAGCTTGACATGATTGACCTTATTTTTAATTATGAGGAATAATGAGGAGGATGTATTTGAAAGTATTAGAACACTTCACTGAGATAAAAAGACTTCTTTACTTATTTTCACTGTACCAATTTTGGATTTTCCCACTGATTTCCAACTAGTGGTGTCATTAGTCTTTACTTCGCTCTGTGTCTTGCGGTCATAAGATGACCTTGTGTCATTGTTCCCTGTGTCATCATGCACAACATTTCTCCTTTATGCTTTCATTCTTGTTATGAAAAGATAATGTGTTGCTTTAAGATGACTATGATAGAAATGCATATGAAGTGGACTCATGGCTACCCTAAAGCATAGTAGAAGAGACTTGGGAAATTTAGCCAACACATGTTTCTACTGTCACATAGCACACACATTCTCAGAAGGCTGGTGCTCATTGACCTCATAACTGAAATGTCACACCAACCTATCTCCTAGGATTTGAGTTGAGTGGCTAATTTAAAAGCCCATGTGGCTTTTCCTGCCTATATGCTTTATGGTACTCTGAGAATTTCCAACAGAAAAGATGAAGTCAAGAAGACAAAAAGACTGATTACCTTTTTAATGAAACCTAATTCCAAGGTTTGTGATCACCTGCTCCCCCCAAAAAATCAAAAGTAAACGTACTGGAT
>NW_007067028.1:0-815 GCF_000164805.1 Carlito syrichta | reverse complement strand
AGACCCATCTTACTAGAAAGGACATACACAGACTCAAAAGTAAGAGGATAGGAAACAAATTTTCAGGCGACTGGAACACAAAAGAAAGGAGGAGTCGCGATCCTAATTTCAGACAAAATACCATTTAAACTATCAAAAATTTAAAAAGACACAGAGGGCCACTACATAATGATAAAAGGTTCACTCCATCAACAAGAAATATCTATCCTAAACATATATGCACCCAACATAGGTGCACCAACTTTCATAAAGCAACTTCCAGAAAAACTAAAGAAAGATATTGACTCTAACACCATCATAACTGGGGACTTTAATGCCCCACTCACAACCCGACACAGATCATTAGGACAAAAAAATCAGCAAGGAGATCCAGAACCTCGATGTATCTCTGGACCAAAAGGACTTAAAGGTACCTACAGAACACTCCATCCAAAGACCACAGAATACAGATTCTACTCAGAACCTCGATGTATCTCTGGACCAAAAGGACTTAAAGGTACCTACAGAACACTCCATCCAAAGACCACAGAATACAGATTCTACTCAAAAAGATGGAACGTATTCTAAGATTGACCTCATAATTGGCCATAAATCAAGCATAAGCAAATTTAAAAGTACCAAAATTCTACCATGCACCTTCTCGGACCACAGTGGAATAAAAATAAACATTAACACCACCAAAGTCCCCCCACAACCCACAAAGACATGGACACTAAACAGCGTGATGCTAAACAATTCCTGGGTCAATGATGAAATCAAAACAGAGATCAAAAAATACCTGGGAAACAAATGTAAATGAAGAAACATCTTACCAA
>NW_007067027.1:0-770 GCF_000164805.1 Carlito syrichta | reverse complement strand
CAATCTTTAGAATCAGCCTGTTTTATCCACAAAAAATTGCCTGGAATTTCAATTGGAATTGGATTAATCTACAAATTAAACTGAGAAAAATTGACATCTGGAAAATATCAAGGCTTCCTATCCATGAACATGTAATATCTCTTTTTTCATCTTGTTCTTTGACTTCTTTCAGCAGAGATTTTCTCAAAGAGATCATGTGTATGTTTTGTTATCTACACTACGTTTTCAACTTTTTGGGTGTCAATGCCAGTGGTATTACATTTTCAATTTCAATTTTTACTTGTCCATTGCTGGTGTATAAGAACGTAATTGATTTTGCATATTGACTTATTTCCTGCTACCTTACTACAATCACTTATTTGTTTCAGAGATTTTTGCTTTTGTTTTTATCTATTCTTTTGGATTTTCTACATATATATTTACGTCTTCTGTGAACAAAGCCAGTTTTATATCTTTCTTTCCATTCTGTAAATGTTTATTTTCTTTTCTTGGCTTATTGCATTAACTAGAACTTCTAGTGCAGTATTAAAAACGACTAGTGAGGGGACATTCTTGCCTTGCTCAAGATCTTAATGGAATATCTTCCTTTAGTTTCTCACCAGTACATGTGATGCTGACAGTAGTTTTTTGTAGATATTTTTTGTCAAGTTGAATCATTGACCTTCTATTCTCAGTTTACTCAGTGATTTTATTTTTATTATGATTAGGTGTTAGTTTTTGTCAAATGCTTTTTATGCATCTGTTGATATGTTTATGTGATCTATCTTCTG
>NW_007067026.1:0-675 GCF_000164805.1 Carlito syrichta | reverse complement strand
AACTCTTTAAAATGGAATATAATCCTCATGATACATATTTTTTCATAATCATTCTGTGATTTTTTTTTCTCCAGCAAATATAGATTTGATATAGGGAGAATTCTTCTCTATTCTTGTTCAGTCAGTCAAATAAACATTTATTGAGGCCTCACTAAGTTCCAAGTTTTACATTAAGTGCCATGTAAAATATAAACATTATTAAGGCTGTTCTTGACCCCAGGGAACTTAAGATCTTGTGGAGGACACAGGCAAGTAGTGTAAGAGAAAACAAGGGCATGGGATGCAGTATAGGTGTAAAGAAAATTCTATGGTGAACAGCTACACAGATAAGCCTTAAAAGCTTAATCCTCGGCCATGATGAGACAGAAAGTCAGACACTCCTCGTTATGCCCCTCCCTTTTGTGATTTAGACACAACAATGGGCCAACATTAATGTTAAAATCAGAATTATAAGACTGACAAAGCAGACTCTTTGTGACAACAAGGTGCCAATTTATGTATTTATTTTATTTTTTATTTATTATTTTTTTGAATTGGAGTCTCACTCTGTCACCCAGACTGGAGTGCAGTGGCCGCTCCCGGCCGCCACAGCCTCGACATGCTGGGCTCCGGCGATCCTTCCGCCTCAGCCTTCCGAGTAGCCGGAATTACAGGCATGCGCTACCACGCCCGGCT
>NW_007067025.1:0-1286 GCF_000164805.1 Carlito syrichta | reverse complement strand
GAAGTATAATATTATTAAATTGTTCTGATTACCTGCTAAGAGATTAAGGAATGAACAAACTATGGAGATAATAGTAAATTTTGTAAAATGCTGAGCATTTATGATCTTAAGTGATAAATAGCTAGTTTGTCACTTGGTATAGTTGGTCAGTTTACAAAGCATCTTGACTTGCTATAGTAGAAAATTTAATTGAATATTTTTAGGGATAAAAAATATTAGCTCACATGTTACTACTTGTATTTGGAGATAATTTTTAGATTATTCAGAGAAAGCTTTGGATGTCAAATGACTATGATCAGTGGGGACTCCTGTTTTACACTGTATTTCTATTTGATTTTTGAGATATTTATGTTTATATAAAGTCACTTTGGAAAAATTACTTGGAGAAAGTTATTTTTCAAATTTATCTAATTAGTTTCAAAGGAAATGTTAGCAGATGTTTGTTATTTTTAAGTAAAGGGATTATTTTTCAATTTTAAAAAATTTCCTTTTGTGTACTTTTTGTCTCCATTTGGCTGTCTGATAAGTATCTTTTTTACAAAAAGATCCAAACTTATTACTATTTTCCCAGTGTTCACTACCTCAGTTAATAGTTCAAATCAGGGAGGCCTCATTAATGCCTCTCTTTCCTGTATACCCTGCATTCAATCTACCAGCACAAGCTTTACTTTAAAAATATAACCAAAACTAGCTGGGCATGGTGGCTTATGCCTGTAATTCCAGAATTTTGGGAGGCAGAAGTGAGAGGATTGCTGGAACCCAGGGATTCATGACCAGCCTGGGCATCTTGGCGAGACCTTGTCTCTACAATAAGTCAAAAGAATTAGCTGAGTATGGTGGTCTGTGCCTGTATTTTCAGCTACTTGAAGGCTGAGGCAGAAAGATCACCTGAGTCCAGCAGGTCAAGGTTATGGTGGCTGTGAGTGTGCCACTGCACTCCAGCCTGAGTGACAGAGTGAGACTCCAACTAAAGAAAAGTATATATAAATATATTTCTTATATTTATTTTATTTTATATATATTATATGTATATTTATTATATATAGTGTGTGTATATATCTCTCTAATCTGATTACTTCACTTACTACTTCTATCTTCTAAGTCAAAACCCCCAACTTTCTTCCCTAAACTATTAGTTTTTTCTCACAAGTGTTTCCTGGAAAGTAGCTGGAATGGCTTTTTAGAAATGCAAGTTAGGTCATGGCATTTCCTTGTTTTAGCAGAGTATCCCATCATCCTCATAATGAAAGCTTAACTCCTTACCATAGCCTGGATAGCTCTCCCTC
>NW_007067024.1:0-458 GCF_000164805.1 Carlito syrichta | reverse complement strand
GAATACATCCCTGAGGGATCTGGACTTTTTTACTATAATTCACATATTACAATGCTCCATTCTGTTCATGACATTTGGTCATCTGGCCTGATCAGCATGAAATGACAAGGTTTCTGTATACCTCAGTATATACAAGGAGCTCCAAAAGACTTAAGTGAATGTCTGTTGACAACGATGTTTTTTTTTTGTTTTTTGTTTTGAGTTGGAGTCTCACTCTGTCGCCCAGACTGGAGTGCAGTGGCTGCTCCCGGCCACCACAGCCTCGACCTGCTGGGCTCCGGTGATCCTTCCGCCTCAGCATTCCTAGTAGCCGGAATTACAGGCGTGCACTACCACGCCCGGCTGATTTTTTGATTTATTGTAGAGATGAGGTCTCGCTGCCCAGGCGGGTCTCGAACCCGCGGGCTCAGGCAATCCACTCACCTCAGCCTCCCAAAGGCACGGGATTACAGGCTGAG
>NW_007067023.1:0-794 GCF_000164805.1 Carlito syrichta | reverse complement strand
AAGCTACAAGTAGGTAGAGGCATAGGGGTCGGAAAGAGGAAGTTTTTCCTCTTCCCAATCACTCAAAATCAGTTCTCAATGGGGAGTTATTTAGGGTCACAAAAGTGTGGAAATGGGGTACCCTAGCAGGAAATCTACAAGCTGTTTGAGGATGGATCACTCATAATTTTAAAGTTAGAGTAAATTTGGACATCTGTTGTCTGAACACAGCCTTAGAATAATGAGTTTGTTTTTATTTTTAAAAAAAGTATAAAATATGGGAAAATATTTGAAAATTTTATTTATTGGCAAACTCTTTACCAAAAGATGTACAGTGCTGGCCTAATAATTCTCTATATCTGGCCTTCAATCTTTTTCCAGGAACCAGATCATTATTCAAAAGTTTCATCTTAGATACTTCCTTACCTTCATCTTTAATTATCATAATGAAATAGATATAAAAAATATTAAGTGAAAGCAATGAGAATAATTTTAAAAGATCTCTGTAGATAATTCAGTTCTCTTCAACAGCCTGTCTTATCATTCATTCATTCATTCATTTCATAAGCATTAACTAGCCATCCAATGCTAGGCAGAACAAAGAGGTGCTAGTTGGTGTCCTTGAGGACTTCCAGCGTAGCAATATCCTTCTTGATCTGTTGACCTGCATGGCAAGACTTTATTTACTGCTCACATAGTTGTGTCCTTGGATATGAATTAACTATGGCTTTGTTTCTTAAGAGCAGTGTGTGTGAAAGCCCTCTGCATTCTGTTGAACAGGGTATTGTTTGCATAATGTTTGACCATGCATGTTA
>NW_007067022.1:0-605 GCF_000164805.1 Carlito syrichta | reverse complement strand
TACTTGGAAGGCTGAGGTGGAAAGGATTGCCTGTGCCCAGCAGGTGGAAGGATTGCCTGTGCTTGGTGACTGGGAACATGTCACTGCACTCCAGTCTGGACGACAGAGTGAGACTCCAACTCAAAAAAAAAAGAAAGAAAGGGAAAATGTATCCTCCATTAGCTCTAAGGAATGTTTTTCAGGAATTTACAGGAGTACTGGGACCTCATCAAGACCTTCTCTAGGGGTTATGAGAATATGGGCAAACATTAGCAGGTCTCTGTCACAGGATCTCCAAGACATTCCCAGATGGTCAATGCAGAAGTCATGGCAGTCACACCTACCTGATTATGACACCCCCAAGGGAGAGGATTAAATCCCGAGCTCTTATCACTTATCTAGAATGTAGGCCCTTCCCTGTCTGTGGGAAGTGAAGCTTTCTTAAATAAATCTTCTCTCACCATTTTGTGTCACAATTTTTTATATTTACTCGGATCTCTGGGTTGCCAACGTTCACCTCTGGCTTGCCAACTCTACCTGTGTTTTGTCTCCTTGTGCCTCTCCTTTCTCCATCCATCTACCCTCACCCTACCTGGACCCTAACAACACTGACCCCAGAAATCTGA
>NW_007067021.1:0-748 GCF_000164805.1 Carlito syrichta | reverse complement strand
AAAAAACCCATCAGCTGACATTTGACAAATAATGAAAGAATAAATGCTTTCCCCATATGATCAGGAACAAGGCAAAATGTCTGTACTCACAGCTCTCACTCAACATGGAGCTTGACGCTCTAGCAAGTTCAACAGGGGGGAAAAAGAAAGAAATTAAAAGCATACAGACAGGAAAAGAAGAAGTAAAAGTGGCCCTAATTGCACACAACACGTTTATAGGAAATCACAAGAAGACTCTAGAAATAATAAGTGATTTGTGCAAGGTACAAGACACCAGATCAGCATATTGAAATCAAACATATTCCTATATACTAGCAATGAACACGTGGACACAATACCATTTTTTCCTTGCTCAAAAAAAAAGGAAACCAGACTCGGTGGCTCAGCCTGTAATCCCACACCTTGGGAGGCTGAGGTGAATGAATTGGCTGAGCCCGCAGGTTCGAGACCAGCCTGGGCAACTTGGCGAGACCCAGTCTCTACGATAAATCAAAATAATTAACCAGGCATGGTGGCACACGTCTGTGGTTCCCACTACTTGGAAGGCTGAGGTGGAAGAATCGCCAGAGCCCATCAGGTTGAGGCTGTGGTGGCCATGAGCATGCTCTTGCCCTCCAGCCTGGACAACAGAGGTAGCGCACACCTGTAGTTCCAGCTACTTGGAAGACTGAGGTGGAAGGATCACTGGAGCCCAGCAGGTCGAGGCTGCAGTGGCCCCAGCCACTGCACTCGAGTCGTGGCGACTGAG
>NW_007067020.1:0-768 GCF_000164805.1 Carlito syrichta | reverse complement strand
GACATAGATAAGTAAATTTCCTGTGGGCAGTTAGGAAGCGTTCAGACTTTTTTGTTTGTTTTGTTTGATTTGGAGTCTCACTCTGTCGCCAGGCTGGAGTGCAGTGACTTGCTCATGGCCACCACAGCCTTGACCTGCTGGGCTCAGGTGATCCTTCCGCCTCAGACTTCCAAGTGGCTGGAACTACAGGCACGTGCCACCATGCCCGGCTAATTTTTTTATTGTAGAGATGAGGTCTCGCCAAGTTGCTAGTCTCGAACTCATGGGCTCAGGCAATCCTCTCACCTCGGCCTCCCAAAGTCCTGGGATTACAGACTAAGCCACCGAGCCCTACTGAGACATTTTTAAAAATTATATTTCACTGCAGGCCAAGCTGCAGCCTACCCCACTCCCTCAGTAAATCAAAAGAAAACTCCACCAGATGCAAGACTGGGACAGCCCAAACTTTTTCTTTCTTTCTTTTTTTTTTAAGCAGGATTTATTGAGAGGACAGAAAAGTTCCCATAGATGGAGGGGACTCAAAGGGGTTGCCCAGCCCAACCTTTCTTTTTTCTTTTCTTTTTTTTTTTGAGCTGGAGTCTCACTCTGTCGCCCAGACTGGAGTGCAGTGGCCGCTCCCGGCCACCGCAGCCTCGACCTGCTGGGCTCCGTTGATCCTTCCGCCTCAGCCTTCTGAGTAGCCGGAATTACAGGCGTGCGCTACCACGCCCAGCAAATTTTTTGATTTATTGTAGAGATGAGGTCTCACCTGCCCAGGCGGGTTTCGAA
>NW_007067019.1:0-805 GCF_000164805.1 Carlito syrichta | reverse complement strand
CCTGCTGATTTTTTGTCCTGATGATCTGTCTAAAGGTGTGAGTGGTGTATTAAAGTCCCCAGTTATTATGGTGTTAGAGTCAATGTCTTTCTTTAGTTTTCCTAGAAGTTGCTTTATGAATGTTGGTGCGCCTATGTTGGGTGCATATATGTTTAGGATAGATATTTCTTGTTGATGGAGTGAACCTTTTATCATTATGTAGTGGCCCTCTGTATCTTTTTTAATTTTTGATAGCTTAAATGGTATTTTGTCTGAAATTAGGATCGCGACTCCTCCTTTCTTTTGTGTTCCATTCGCCTGAAAATTTGTTTCCCATCCTCTTACTTTGAGTCTGTGTATGTCCTTTCTAGTGAGATGGGTCTCTTGAAGGCAGTATATTGTTGCCTGGTGATATTTTATCCATTTTGTCATTCTATGTCTTTTCAGTGGTGCGTTTAGTCCATTCACATTCAGACTAATTATTGAAATGTGAGAGTTCATCCCTATCATGGAGTTCTTATTGAGTTATTGTTCTTCCACTTGGTTTTTTCTTTTTTCTTTTTCTTTTTTTTTTTTTTTTTTGTCTTTCTTTTGCTTTTGGGGTTGGTTCGTGTATATTTTATTCTTTTCCCTGTACTCTTGTGAAGAACGTTGTTCTTTTTTCCTTTTCTTCTGTGTTTAGTACTTTCTTAAGTGTTTCATGTAGAGATGGTTTTGTGGCTGCATAAGTTCTTAGGGATTGGATATCTGGGAAAGATTTTAATTCTCCCTCACTGATGAAGCTTAGCTTGGCTGGGTAGGTTATTCTTGGTTGAAATTGTTTATC
>NW_007067018.1:0-827 GCF_000164805.1 Carlito syrichta | reverse complement strand
TAGCAATGAACCCCAGGCTTTTTCTCTGGGCAATGAAGAACTATCAAATGTGTCTGAGGAGGAGCAGAACAGGATGAATGTGTCAGAGGAGTATCAAGAAACTGCTGAGGTCATAGCCATAGGATTGGAATAAGACTCACAAAGATGATTCTGCATTTCTGCTGAAGCTCATGCTATGGAGCAAGTAAAGACCAAGTCTGGACTAAGACTCCAACCTTGACCTTGGCCTGCTCTACCTTTCACATGCAGAGGAATGTCTCTGTCTCCTGGCACCAGGTCTTTCTGTGGGTGGAGGCATATGGTTAAGCTCTCGGATGTTCCTTGGAAGCTCAGAAGTCACATCTGGCAACCATATCTCTTGTCCCTTAATCAGAGCTGCTGCCATTTCCTCACTTTACACATTTCATTTCCAGATAAGGTGATGTTTGAACAAAGGATTTTTTGACTACATACACATTTGAAAAATCACTGAGATACGTGATTGTCAGAGTTCTGACACTAGTATCCTCAGCTGGTTTCATGACACGCAAACTTCCAGTCTGAAGCACAGCAAATTAACACATATCCTTTCCAGGACCAGACAGTGGATCTTCTGGTCAGATACAGTGGGATATGTAATCATGTTCCTCAGTGTGGAACTGTTAAGTATTTGGTTGAATTTTATGATGAATATAATGTTAAATGGAAAGCTGGGATGACCAACCTGAACAAGGAGAATAATACATTCAAGTAAAAGTAATTCGCCTTTATTCTATTAATACCAATGAAGATAATTCATTTGAAAGTCTTCTTTGCATCAAAGCATTTAGGTTACAACACAAAGACTG
>NW_007067017.1:0-770 GCF_000164805.1 Carlito syrichta | reverse complement strand
GGTCAGCTTATGAGTGAGAACATGTCTCCCTCTTCTATGGCCTTTCTCTACTCTATACCAGAGAGTTACATTTCCCTCTGGCTCCCGTTAGCTGGTTTGTCAACTCTAGATCCAAGGCTGTGCAGCAGCTCTCTAGAATGATCTCAACTGAAATTGCATGCCCAAGAGTTTTATCTATTTAAGACCCCCCGTCCCCTAGCCCCTGGCAGTCCCCCTTCCACTCTTTGCCTACACATACCTGCTTCTCTTAGAAGCCTCACATAAGTGGGATCCCACAGGATGTGTCCTTCTGTGGCTTCTTCCACTTAGCACAGTGTCTCCGGTGTTCACCCGTGGTGTCACAAGTAGCAGGATTTCTTTCTTTCTTTAAGGCTGAATGGCATCCTGTCACATGTTTGGACACAATTTCTGCATCTACTCATCCTTTGGTTGACATTTCGTCTGCTTCCACACTTAGTTATTGTAGTGAGTGCCACAATGAACTTGGAATTTCTCCAATCAAAAGACAGAGAGTGGCTGAATGAATTAAAACAAAACAAACAACAACAAAAAAAAACTATAAGCTGTGTACAAGAGACTCATTTTAGATGCAAGGATGCTCATAGCCTGAAAGCGAAGGGATGGGGAAAGACATCAGATGAAAAAAGAGATGGAGGTGGCAATACTTGGATCAGACAAGACACATGGAGAGGAGCACTCTGTGATCCCGCCATCCCACTTTTGGGAGTTTATCCAAATCTCTCTCCTGCTCTTCGTTTAAAGATACTTGA
>NW_007067016.1:0-635 GCF_000164805.1 Carlito syrichta | reverse complement strand
CAAACCACACCCACAGGTGTCACCTACCCTCACACTCCTGGAAGGAAAACACACTCCTTGCTGTGTTTGTGGAGACATTGGATGCCATTTTGTATCTCCACTCACCCCATGCCTTTTCTTTTATTTATTTATTGCTCTTTTATTTATTTAAACTCCTCTCCTTAGTTGATGTCAGCCTTTTACTCAGGGGTCTCTATCACAGGGGGCTCAAGCTCTTTCCTGTCCCCCAGGTCTAAGAACCTTACATCCGTATTGGTTCCAGCAAAGATCTGCTGTCACAGAAAAACACACCAGCAACTCTAACCCTTGGGAAATGTGACATCTCATCTGCCTGTGGTCTGAGTCCAATCTTCCAGTGATGCCCAAAAATGATAATGACAATGATGGTGATGATAATGGAGAAGACAACAAAAATAAGTAACCAGGCTTGCTTACTGTGGGGGACCCAAGTGACTTAAGAAGCTATACTTGCCATATATCCCTACCTTACGTTCATTGTATTTTATATATCCCTACCTCGCGTTCATTGTATTTTATATATCCCTACCTCACGTTCATTGTATTTTATATATCCCTACCTCACGTTCACTATGTTTTATGAATTCTTCGTATTTTAAATCCTACCTCAGACCCCG
>NW_007067015.1:0-535 GCF_000164805.1 Carlito syrichta | reverse complement strand
CATTCACAAAATATCTCATGAAGCATACACAAAATATCTCATAATTATACCAGTCTGTTTTAAGCTGATAACAACTTAACTTCAATTGCAGATAAATGCTACATTTTTATTTCTCCCTACTCTCCACATTTTATTAATGTCACAAATTATAGATTTTATATTGTGTATCCATTAACAAGATCATGTAGCTAGTTTTTTTAATACTTTTGCCTTTTAACTTATAATATTAGAGTATTCTGTATTTAACTATATACTTACTCTTACCAAGGAACTTTATATTATACTTTCATATCTTCTCACATTACTAATTAGCATCCTTTTGTTTCAACTTGAAGAACTCTCCTTAGCATTTCTTGTAAGGCAGGTCTGAGGTAATCAACTGCCTCTGCTTTTGTTTAAGTACCTCTCCTTTATTTCTAAAGGATAGTTTTGCCATGTATAATATTGGTTGGCAAGGTTTTTTTGTTTGTTTGTTTGTTTGTTTGTTTGTGTGTTGTTATTCGATATCAACACTTCAGTATGTCATGTCACTGTT
>NW_007067014.1:0-795 GCF_000164805.1 Carlito syrichta | reverse complement strand
TCTTTGGTTACCACTGATCATTATGTATTTGGTCAGTAAATGAATGAGACCTTGAGGAGATCTTTAACCTCTCTGAATCCCTTTTTGGTGTTATGGTTAAATTAAGGATGGGCCGAAACAGAATGAATTGTAACTGTGCCCCTGTAACAGCCCACCTGGTTTTTCATTTTACTTTGACGTCTATGTTGAGACAGTGGATTTTAAAGTCTGCCCTGTACACCAAGGCTCTGTTTAACCTACCATGGCTCACAAAGGGCTTTCTGATGTAATGTAGGTCTTGTTCCTGGATTAGGGAGCAGACTTCACCCAAGTGATGACAGCAAAGAATCTCCTACTTTGTCTAAGTCTTCATTAAGCTCTTTCAGGTGGTGAGGAAATGATTTGTACATGTTACCTCAGGGAATCGAGTTTGTTGTAAGGAAGCAAAGGATGTGAGGAAATCAGGAACCTTCCTCAGCAGTGGTGCAGGCACTCTGGTTCCTAAGCTTTCCCAGTTGGAACAACCTACAGTTAACATGGTGATGTCCATAATCAGGTTGCAGCAAAAACTCCAACTCAGTCACTGTCGTCCTCTAAGCAGAAGCACGGAGCTCCCTAAAGCTTTCACTGTGTGCTTCATCAGTGGCAAGGGCAACAGGTTACCGTGGCACAAGGGAAAGCCTCTGCATGCAGGACCTCCAGGCAGTCAGGGACACTGTCATTAAATTAAATTAGAAATTCTGTGATGAGATATGGGACAAAGAACTCACTCTATGACCTTTCAGATTTTAATGGTTCACCTTCCAATTGCTGACT
>NW_007067013.1:0-547 GCF_000164805.1 Carlito syrichta | reverse complement strand
AGTGACACACCTTGCACCAGGTCAAGGTCTGCCAGGGCCCTAATGACACAAGTGTCCACTCACTACAGAGGCACTCTGGGGGAAGAGTCCACCAAGAATGGAATGAGAGCAGAAGCCTCAAAGGAAAAGGTTTTCAGAGTTAGCTTACAAACCAAAGAATGGCCAGGTGAGCTGAGATAGATGTGATGCTTTGAAGGTTTCCAACATGTGAAAACCAGAAAGGTAAAGCCATTGTCTTGAAGTTGCTAACACAATGTGCAGAGATCCCCAAAAGATCCTAAGATGTAAGAGGAGGTGAATCTCACTTAAATCCTGGCAGAATTCATCAAAGAGTTAATACAAAGCAACAGTGCCGCACTTGGCTTTTTATTCCTAAAGTGATCATCATCCACAGCTGCAATTGAAAATCACATGTGCAAAACAAAACATAAGCAGGAGTATGAAGAGGTTGTCTCTTAGGAGGAGTCACACACACCCGGCTGTGTAAAGAAAGCTTTTCCCACTGGTAAAATTCACGAGCTGCTGGACATGGTGGCTCACACTTGTA
>NW_007067012.1:0-757 GCF_000164805.1 Carlito syrichta | reverse complement strand
GCCTCAGCCTCCCAAGCGTTGGGATGACAGGCTGAGCCACTGAGCCTGGCTAATCCTGTTTCAATAAATAAAACCAAAAGAAACTGCCTAGGGCCATGCTGTGGCTAATGCCTATCATCCCAGCACTTTGGGAGGCAGAGGCGGGAGGATTGTTTGAGCCCAGGTGTTCGTGACCAGCCTAGGTAACATAGTGAGACACCTTATCTCTCCAAAAAAAAAAATTAGCCACTATAATCCCAGCACTTTGGGAGGCTGAGGCAAGAGAATAGCTATTGTCTGTGTTTTTGATTCCAGCCTCCTGGTGGGGCGTGATGGCTTCTCACTGTGGTTTGGTTTGCATTTCTCTGCTGCCTGAGGACACTGGCCATGTCTTCTTGTGCGTCTTGGTCACCTGTACATCTTTGAAGAAATGTCTGTGCAGATACTTTGCCCTTTTTCCTTTTTTTCTGAGTCATGGTCTTTTTCTGTTGCTCAGGCAGCGATGATCTAGATATGTCCCTTATCTGATATTTGCAAATATCATATCCCATTCCATGGTCTGTCTTGCTGCTTTCACAATGGTGCCCAGATTAGTCAGCTTGGACTGCTGTCACAAGGGGCCATGAACGGAGTGGCTTGAGTGACAGACATGTATGTCCTCACAGTTCTGGAGGCTGGAAGTTCAATACGAAGGTGCTGGCAGGACTAGTCTCTTCTGGTTTATAGATGGTGATCTCCTCCCTGTCCTCGCATGGTTGACCTCTGTGGGTGCCTCTGT
>NW_007067011.1:0-536 GCF_000164805.1 Carlito syrichta | reverse complement strand
TTCCGGGTAGCCGGAATTACAGGCGTGCACTACCACGCCCGGCTGATTTTTGATTTATTGTAGAGATGAGGTCTCGCTGCCCAGTCGGGTCTCGAACCCGTGGGCTCAGGCAATTCACTCACCTCAGCCTCCCAAAGGCGCGGGATTACAGGCTGAGCCACCGAGCCCGGCTTGAATGAAATGACCACCACTGATGAATTTTGGTGTTTACTGAATAGTTTTTTTGTATCATAAAGTGTCACACCAAATTGATGAGTTTTAGTGTATCATAAATTGCATCATACTAGTATGCTCCATACAGAGGTTAACTTCTTTGTTATTAGATTGAACCATACAAAATTGGCATTTTTAGTAATTAAAAAAAGGATCTAATATATTAACAGTTTTGAAGATTAATTTATATATGCAAATTAATATATAGATGGTAATCTAATCTTGCTGTTGAGCTCAGTAAAGGTAAAAGTCAAGAATCTATAATGCAGAAGATATTTTTCCTTGGTCATAGAAATTTTGGGAATAGTTTATAAAAAGATTAC
>NW_007067010.1:0-840 GCF_000164805.1 Carlito syrichta | reverse complement strand
GGAGTTAACCTTTGTGCATGGGGATAGATAGGGGTCCTGTTTCAATCTCTGCATGTGGTCAGCCAATTTTCCCAGCACCATTTACTGAATAGGTTCTCCTCTCCCCCATTGGTAGGTGGTGGGGGCTTTGTCGAAGATGAGTTGGTTGAGAAATTGAGGTTTTGCTTCTGGAATCTCAATTCTGTTCCATTGATCTATATGCCTGTTCCTGTACCAATACCAAGCTGTTTTGATGATTGTAGCTTTATAGTAAAGTTTGAAATCTGGTATTGTGATACCACCTGCTTTGTTTTTTTTGCTGAGAATTGTTCTGGCTATTCTTGGATGTTTGTGTTTCCATATGAATTCCTGTGTTGTTTTTTCTAGGTCTGAGAAGAATGTTGTTGGTAATTTAATGGGTATTGCATTGAATTTGTAGATTGCCTTAGGTAAGATGGACATCTTCACAATGTTGATTCTTCCGATCCATGAGCATGGGATATTTTTCCACTTGTTCATGTCGGCTTTGATTTCTTTGAGCAGTGTTTTGTAATTTTCATTGTAAAGGTCTTTCACGTCTCTGGTTAGGAAGATGCCAAGGTATTTCATTTTTTTTGTGGCTATTGTGAATGGAACTGTGTTTTTTATTTGGGTTTCTGTTTGTTTATTATTGGTGTAGAGAAATGCGATTGTCTTTTGTACATTTATTTTGTATCCTGAGACTTTGCCAAAGGCTTTTATCAATGTAAGGAGACCTTTGACAGATTCTCTTGGGGTTTCAAGGTACACCATCATATCATCTGCATAGAGAGATAACTTGACTTCCTCTTTTCCTATTTGAATACCTCTGATTGCCTCCTC
>NW_007067009.1:0-456 GCF_000164805.1 Carlito syrichta | reverse complement strand
TATTGCTGACACCTGGGCTCAGGCAGCTGCCCACCTCGGCAACTCAGGGTGCAGGTCTGACTTTTATGAGCCATGGTGCTCTACCTTGACTCCCACATTCTTTCACCAGTGGTGATGTAAAGGCACACCCTGGGATGGAGCCCATCGCATCCTTTGTAGCTGGGTTGGCTGGCGCCACCCAGTGTTTGCGTTCCAGGGAGCAACATGATCTCACTACGTGGCCAAGGCTGTTCTTGAACTCCCGGTCTCCAGCAGCCCCCTGACTCGGCCACCAGAAACTGAAGCCCGATTGTCTGACAATCCACCATTTTTCAGGAACTTTAAACCCAAGGGTGTGAATTCCTACCTAAATGATCTCTGTCTATTCACGATGATCCCAACTCCATACACAAATGGATGGCCTTCTTTTCTTTCCTATTATGGGTTGAGTCCGAGTCTCACTCAGTCATCCAGGCT
>NW_007067008.1:0-743 GCF_000164805.1 Carlito syrichta | reverse complement strand
TAGGGTCTCAATTTCTTCTTGTTCCAACCTAGGTAGGTTGTGTGATGTCAGAAAGTCCTCTATTTCCTTATGGTTTTCAAGTTTGTTTCCATACAAGTGTACGTAGTAGTCTCTAATGATCTTTTGTATTTCTTCAGGGTCAGATGTGACTTCATCTTTTGTGTTTCTGATTATGCTTATTTGGTTTTTTTCTCGTTTTTTCTTGGTCAGTCTAGCTAGGGGACCCTCAATCTTGTTTACCCTTTCGAAGAACCAGCTTTTTGTTTCATTGATTTTTTGTATTATCTTTTTGTCTTCTATGTCCTGGATTTGGGCTTTTATTTTGGTGATCTGGATTCTTCTGCTGAAATTAGGGTTTTTGTGGTCTTGCTTTTCCAGCTTCTTTAGGTGGCTCGTTAGGTTGTCAATTTCTGTTCCTTCCATTTTCCTCATGTGTGTTTGTAGGGATATAAATTCCCCTCTTATTACAGCTTTTAAGGCATCCCAGAGATTTCGGTAAGATGTTTCTTTATTTTCATTTGTTTCCAGGTATCTTTTGATCTCTATTTTGATGTCATCATTGACCCAGGAGTTATTTAGCATCATGCTGTTTAGTGTCCATGTCTTTGTGGGTTTTGGGGGGACTTTGTTGGTGTCAATGTTTATTTTTATTCCACTGTGGTCCGAAAAGGTGCATGGCAGAATTTCAGTCCTTTTAAATTTGCTTATACTTGATTTGTGTCCAATTATGTGGTTGATCTTAG
>NW_007067007.1:0-922 GCF_000164805.1 Carlito syrichta | reverse complement strand
CCCAACAGAGGACTTCAGCCAGAAATGGAACCAGCGTCTCTGAGGGGCGGGTGCCCAGAGCCTCCCTGTGTGACCGGCAGCTTGATGCCGGGTGCCCGGGCTGGAGACAATGCAGCCAGGGAGGGATCTGGAGGGGGCTGGGACCGGAGACTTCCACACACGAGTAGAACGGCAGCAGTGGGGGGAGGGGCGCAATATCTGGCCTTGCGTGGGACCGAAGTTCCCGGGCCTGCCCCCAGCGTGGTTGGTGGTGGGCTGGGGGATGGGGGTAGCGAAGTGATAGCCTTTTTGGGAACTCACGTTCAGAGAATCTCACCAGTTCACCTATGCCGTCGCCATCTTGCCCCATCTCCCGGAATTGTGTTTTTTATTTGGGTTTCTGTTTGTTTATTATTGGTGTAGAGAAATGTGATTGTCTTTTGTACATTTATTTTGTAACCTGAGACTTTGCCAAAGGCCTTTATCAGTGTAAGGAGGTTTTTGACAGATTCTCTTGGGTTTTCAAGGTACACAATCATGTCATCTGCAAAGAGAGATAACTTGACTTCCTCTTTTCCTATTTGGATACCCCTGATTGCCTCCTCTTCTCTGATTGCTTTAGCCAGGACTTCCAATACTATGTTGAACAGGAGGGGAGAGAGTGGGCATCCTTGTCTAGTTCCAGTTTTCAGGGGAATTGGTTCCAATTTTTGTCCATTTAGGAGTATGCTGGCTGTGGGTTTCTCGTAGATGGCTTTTACTATTTTGAGGTATGTTCCCCGTATGCCTAGATGTTCAAGGGTTTTTATCAAGAAGGGGTGCTGGATTTTATCAAAAGCTTTTTCTGCATCTAGTGATATGATCATGTGGTTTTTGTTTTGACATCTGTTGATGTATTTAATTACATTTATGGTTTTACAAATATTGAACCAGCCTTGCATGG
>NW_007067006.1:0-653 GCF_000164805.1 Carlito syrichta | reverse complement strand
TTTTTTTTTTAATGGATGCAATAATAGATATACATAGATGAGAAAGGACAGGCTAAGGTCATGAAGGATCAGTCTGCCCCTCACCACAACGGGTTCTAGGGAGGCTGTGGGAAGGCTCCTCAGGTCAGCTTCCAGTGTCCTTGTCCCTGATACTAAATGCTGCATTGTACGGTGGCAGTGAGGGGAATCATTGGAGCCTTGTAGTGAGAAGCTAACTTTTTTTCATCACAGGAAACTTGTTGCCTAGACTCTTTCAAAGTAAGGCACTATGAGATAGTCAGAAGATGAAGAGACAGGGAAATACTCAATGGCTGCTTTAAATAGGTGGACGAGCAACTGAAAACCATAGAGTAAAAGATAGGCAGGCAGCTGCAAAATTTACCTTGCTGAAATTTCTTCATATATATATATGAATATATATGTATACACATGGCAATTATCAAATGGAAAAAAAATCTGAAAAGTCAATATGGTCCAGAAAAACAAAAATCAACTGCTATGATGCCAGGGACTCAAAGGCACTTCCCCAAAGATTAATTTGGAACTAGAAAGTAACATTTGTTGCTGGTTTTTTTAAAATGACGGCAGAGGGCTTAATCTTGTAATCATAGGCTGCAAGTAAGTACTTGATATCTGCTCTAAATGACCTGGAG
>NW_007067005.1:0-6317 GCF_000164805.1 Carlito syrichta | reverse complement strand
TCAGTGTTAAGGTTTCTACAAATGGGAGTTAGTTGTATGGTAGGTGTAAAGTTAGTTGGACAATTGAGTTCAGAAATAACATGATTTTAAAATACATCGATACTGAAAGCAGAACTATTTGGAAGAATCATTTAGCAAATTTTAAGAAATTCAGACATTTATCTAAAGAATTTAGGTCAAATAATGTTATCTAAATTATTTATCTATTTCATATAAAATTGACTTCTAGACCTTAACTATTCTCTTCTGTTTACATGCATGGCCATAACCTATGTTGTTACATAAGTCACTGTTTCTTCCTCATTAAACATGATTCCTCCCACTGACGTGGACCACCTTTGAAGTACCAACTACTATTCTGAGCTGAGGCTGCAGCTCTGAACAATACAAAATACCTCACACAATTTATTTTCTAAGAGGAGAGAAACAACTATGCCTTCCATATGCCAGTTTCTGTACTCAAGACTACTGCTTTCTGACTCTCTCTTTGATGATACTGACAAAAATGTTGGAGGTCATTTGTAGAAATTATGGATTAATGTTATAAGAAAGTTATATTCACAGATTTGCATATTTGTCTGTGAATGGTGGACAAATTAAGTTGTATGTTTGTGTATATGTATGTGCCACACAGACTTATTAGTTAGGTAACCTGGTTCAAGTTACAACTCTGGGCCTCAATTTCTCATCTAAAACTGGGAGTTATCATAGTACCAGTCTCCCTTGTGGGGATTAAATGCTTGTAAATAAATTAGCTTAGTGCCTGGCACAAACTAAGAGCCCAACAAATGATAGCTACTATGTTATTATTATTATTATTAATACACAAATATTATTATTATTATTATTATTATTTTTTAGTTGGAGTCTCACTCTGTCACACAGACTGGAGTGCAGTGGCCGCTCCTGGCCACCGCAGCCTTGACCTGCTGGGCTCCGGTGATCCTTCTACCTCAGCCTTCCAAGTAGCTGTTACCACACCCGGCCAATTTTTTGATTTGTTGTAGAGATGAGGTCTCACCTAGTTGCCCAGGTGGGACTCGAACTCACAGGCTCAGGCAATTCACTCACCTCAGCCTCCCAAGGTGCGGGATTACAGGCTGAGCCACCGAGCCCAGCTTCACAGATATGATTTTATACACATTTGCCTAATATTCCCTAATGGGATAAAATAAATAATTGTGAATCTCATTTTGTTTCATTTATTTAACATGTATTAAATACTTTACCATGTGCCAGGCCCACTGTGGAAGATTATATTTTTTTAGAAATGGCTACAACAGTATCTCCTGTACTTGTCACCACCCCATCCCATCTACAGTTAAAAGTCTAATCCCCTACCCTTGAATTTGGGTGGGCTTATGATTTGTCACTGAAGGTGGTAGAAGTGTGTGACTTACCCAGTCATAAAAGGTGATGTATTTTTCCCTTGGGAGCTGGTGTGCTTTATGCTGTAAAGAAGCCACAGGGAGAGACCACATGGGGAAGCCTTGTATCTACCTGAAAAGAGAAAGAGATGCTTAGCTAACCACCTGCTTGCTTCTACAGCTCCTGTCACTATCTAACTGCAATCACACAAGATGCCCCAAGTCAGAACCACTAAGTTAAGTCCTCCCCAATTCCTGACCCATTTCCTGAGAGAAAATGATTGCTGATGCTGTCTTAAACCATTAACTTTTGGTGTCATTTGTTATGTGATATTAGATAACTGAAAGCCCTGTCTTCAGAAGCTCAAGGTAAAACATCAACCATTTACTTTCATGGAGCTTCTTTTATAAATCTTCCCCATCCTTGGCAAGTGAAGAACAACTATTTTCAGTGTTGCAGTTATGGGATAGCTGTTTGGACTTACTATCAACCCTAAATTTGTAGATACAATTACCAAATAGATCACAGTCATTCATTTATCTATTTTAATATTTATTTGTAGAGGCAGGTTTTGGCTATGTTGCCTGGGCTGATCTCAAACTCCTGGCTCAATTGATCTTCCTGTCTTGGCTTCCAAAACTGCTGGGATTACAGTCATCGTGTCCTATTTGTGAATTTAATCAACCAATCATTTTCTCAACATAGATGGGACACTTTCTCTGACTCCCTGCATTAAAAATTCCTTCCACATGTTCCCAAGTACCCAGGCCCTGGATGCTAACTTTATCATACAGCATTAAACTGCTTGTCTTGTTCCTTCTCTCCCACTGACCAGTAGCAAATTCACTGTGATGTTCATCTTTGTATCCCTACCAACTAGGACTAGTGCCTGCAGTAGCACTAATCAAATAAAGCAAATCCAAACAAACATGAAACCCCCACTTAACTGAAGGAAGGCTGCTGGTTCCTGGACATAGAAGTAATTTGTTCAGACAGTCGCTGTACTATAGGAGTTTACAGGTCAGCGCTGGACCCATTCTGTCCACTGCAGTTAGTGAGCTGCCAGAATCGAGTCCTGTGGTCGGACCCAAGGACGACAGAGCAACGCACTGCCATGGGAGGTGGAAAGGGCCAAGGAAAAGGATTCACTCATCTACTCCACAAATATTTGTATCAATCATCGTAGCATATGCAGCACATGGCAAACGCTCAATATCCATGAAACACCAGGTGACGGGATGCAACAGCAAAGAAAACTGCGGTGGCACATGCACTGGTGGACCTCATTGTGTGGCGAAGGATGACAGTAGACAGAATTATGTAAAATTATGCTAGATGTGGAGCACGAAAATAACAGACGGTTGAAATTCTCTAAGGACGTGAGCTCCTTCGGCGGGGGCAGTCGTGGGCGGGCTTTGAGCAGGAGTGGTCATGAACGGTACGGACTGCAGCGGGTGGGAAGACTGCAGGCAAGAAGAGCTGGTGATTTTAAGAGGCAAACATTTTCTGCATGGCTGAAAGAGGAGCGGGCGCTCGCTCGGGACCCTCGGAGTCCTCCAGGGCGGGGTCTGTATTCTGAGTGCGAGATCGGTTGCCCAGCAGTGCAGCGCGAGCTGCGGTGAACTGCAACCCTAAGTCCCAGATTTTTTAGGATTGACACACCTCGGCTCCTTTGTCTCCCCAGAACAGCAAATGTACTTTCCGCGGCTGGGCTGCTGTCCAAAGCAAGAGGGCCAGCCGGCTGGGACATTGTACAACTCCGCTCATCCTTGGATCTCTGGGTCTGCAACTACCGGCGGTTGAGACCGGTTGGACCTTGCGCTGCGAACTTAGGCTGTGGTGTGGGCCTCGCCCCTCTCCTAGACCTGCCCACGCACCCTTTTGATTGGCTGAGGTCGCGGAAGGGCTGGGCGTCTCCGAAAGGCCCGGGGGTCGGGCTGGGGAAGGTGTACTGATTGGTCCAGCGGGGATGAGATCATCGCTAGGAAGTTCGAGCAGCCCAGGCGCCGATGGGGCGGCCAAGGCTACTGTGAGAGGGCACTCGAGGTTGCGGGTGGGGAGGAGCTGGCGCACTCGGTTGCCTGCTCGCTCGCTTCCTGGCGCCGCTGTGGGACCGCCGCCGCGTTTCCCGCTCGCCCGCTGCCCCGTTTCGCGAGCCCGGGTCAGCCGCGGCCGGCTGGGTCGGTAGTTGGGCGCGCCCTCAGACGTTGCGGTGTGGGGGGCGAGGTGGCCACACCTGTGGAGCGGCGGGCGGAGGGAAAGTCACCCGGGTCCCGCCGCATGCGCTCTCAAGGTGGGAAACGGCGGGCTGCCGTGGCCCGGGGCAGGCGGGTCCCCCGGTCGGGCGCCGCGGGCCATAGGATTCCCCGTGCTTGAGTTCAGTGACTGCTGCCTCCACCGCCCGCACTTCCAAGAGACGCTCAAGTCGCATGAAGCGGAGCTGGAGAAGACCAAGAAATTCATCAAGGACGGGAAGTCGCTCATCGGCGCTCTCAAAAGTGAGTGCCCCGAGCCTGGCGGGACGCGGGAGGAGGTGCTCAGTCCTCTCCTCGTGTGGCCGCCGGCTCCTTCCCCTGGCGCCGAGGGATGGGTGGCGGGGCTGCCGGCGGCGGGAAGGGTGCCTGAGGCGCTAGCCCGCCGCCGTCAGACCGGGAAGAGGCCATCGCCCGCTGGGTGTGGCCGGTACCTCCAGGGTGGCCGGGCGCGGTCACGTGTGCATGCAGGCAGGTGTCACGTGAGGGGACGGTAGTGCTCAGCGCGCCGCTCCTGCCGGAAAGTCCTTCGCCCAATGTCTCTGGCTCCCATAGGGGGAGAGGCGCTCACCTCTGGGTGCCCAGAGCGGGCAGGGAGCGGGCCCTGCCGGGGTGGGGACAGGCGGATGGCGGGGACAGGCGGGCTGTAACGCTCCAGTCCGCTCTCACGTGGCTCCCCGCCAGGCAGGGCCACCAGGGTCTCCGGAGGAGTGGCTGGTGAGCTCGCCTGTCCTTGGAGTATTGGCGCCCGGCAGTCCCCAAATCCAGAAGCGGTGCCGTGTATGTGTGCAGGTTCTGGTTCTTGTGTTCAGCAGAAGGTGATAGAGGTTGGAGTACAGAATCAGAGTGTTCCTTTACTTCAAACTGTGGGCGAGTGTTTTAAAAATAGAATGAATATATCCTGGCTCTCTACTGCTCCTGCTCCTGCTCCTGCTCCCTTGCTCTCTTTACCTCTCCTGTTATCCTTGAAAACACAAAGCTTTGAGAAGGAATATCCTTAGCTTTCAGAAAGAAGTTTAAATTCATGTTAAAGAGTCTTGGACTTCTTGTAAAACCATTTTTGCTGTTTTTCTTTTTGGTACAAGGAAAGGGATGAAATTTGCTTTCGGCTTGACTTTTGCAGAGCCAGAGTTTCTCCTGGCCGGCCAAATAAGAGTGCTCTGGGGATGAACGTGTTGGACTGTGAGAATGCTTTTGGTGCCTTTTCAGTCTACCCATTTAAAAATAACTCAGTCCATCTCTTAGATTTGAGAATTAGTAACAACATGAAGGCAGATAGTGGAAAAATCGCCACACAGACTTGGGGAAATGGTGAGGAGGGGAAAGTGCCTCTCCAAGCACTGTTTCTGGTAGTATGAATTTTCAGTTTGCCCAGATATGGGGAGAGAAAAGAGGGATCTCTTGGGACTCGTCCTTCAACTGTTTCAACTCCAGGCTTGGGACTGTGCTGGGGCCAAGGGAGGACTCGTTGCTGTGGCCAGCTGTCAACTTGTTTGCAGCTCACTTCTCCAGGCCCTTTGGTCTGGAGGAGGTTTAGCTTTGTGCTCCTGTGGCAGTGGCTCTCCCTGCACTCTGTAGGACTCTTCCTAGTGGGTGACATCAGGGCAAGTGGCTACATGTGAATAGTACCAAGCTCTAAGCAGCCCTATGTAAGTTGGAGAGTTTCTCCTTTCCTACATTTTTTTACTTTTCATTTATAAAACTGGGAGGTTCATCTTTGATGAAGGCAAGTGGTCCAGTGGAGCATTTGCCCTCCTCTTTCTGTAGCACCTCTCTCAGTCAAGCAGTAGCGTGCTTGGTTCTAGGTATGGAGTGGTGAGCATGAAAGGGCCTGATTCTCATCCTTATGGAAATTGAGACATTACTAGAATAATTACCTGACTACATATTAAGTTGCTCTGAAGGAAAGGTGTATAGTACTCAGGGAATGAAAGATAGGATTGAATTTGTCCTGGTTAGGGAAGTCAGGAAAGGCTTCTTGGAGGAAGGAACTTTGGAGCTGAGGGCTGCAGAGAGAGTTGGTATATGATGGCAGGTAGAAGTAGAGCATACTCCAGGAACTGGCAGAGGCCAGGGCAGCTGGAACCCAGAGAAAGGTGAGACGCCAGACCCTGTAGGATCTCTCACACCTTGGGAAGGACTTGGTTGGGTCTTCATCTCCAGATCTCTGGGAAGTCATCAGAGAGCTCACTGCTGGTGTTGATATGATTGAGTGTATAACTGACTGGACAGACAAAAATGGATGTGGAGAGTTCAGAGAGAGGAAGTGGTGGTTATCCAGGCCATTGGGGTGTTTGGTTAGGGGTTCCTGATAGTGATTGGAAGGAGTAAGCAGCATGGAGAAATGCCTAGGGGTAAAATGGACACATTGGGGAGTTGAAGTGGCACATGAAGGAACCTGGCATGTTGAAGGATAACAGGTGGTTTCAACTTGAGTGTAGAATGAATGGTGGCACCCTTCATCACATTGGAAATGTGAGAAGAAGCCCTTAACTGACTCTTCGGGGGGGTGGTAAGGAGGGCAGAGAGTGTTTGGTTTTGTGGGTATTGAGTGTGACCTGGGGAGAGAGGTGTGGCTGAATTTGCAGTCTCTCAGGGCACTTGTCCATCTCTCAGTGTTCAGTTGTAGGTCCTCCTAGGGAATTTGTGGATGTTCTATCAGGAAGCCTCCTTGCATTTCTGTGCCTCCAAGTCTGG
>NW_007067004.1:0-962 GCF_000164805.1 Carlito syrichta | reverse complement strand
CATTTATGTTTAAATATTTATAAATCAACTCGTTGCTCCCTGCTTTAAAATATACACTGAAACTCTATCATCGTACTTGATTTGGACTCTAAGGAGCCTCCATAATGCATTTCAGAAGACTTGAACACCCCCACAGAATTCCGGATTAATAGGCAAACAAACAAGGAGTAATTGTCTCCACTCCAGGGAAACCTCAGTGATGACATCAATCTGACCTTTGCTTAACACTTACTGCTTACTTCTAACACATTCTCCACAACAAGGTTCCCTTTCCCAGAGGCAGTTCATTGCAGAATATTTATCACATTCTCATTCATCCACAGAAAGAGAAATTTCATGATTAGCAGGATAACAGATAAGGCAAGATATGATAAGTTATCCCACGATGAAATGAAGAGAGGATGTAAAGGGGCCACTCTAGCTATCATTAACTTCATTGAAAGTAAAAAGGCCTTTTGTCATTTCTTCACTGAGCAATAGGTCCAGTTATCTAAAATCCTTGCGTAGAATTCAGACACGTACCAGAACAGGGCCCTTCAGGCCAACTCTGATGATCACTTTTGACAAATGTTCTGCTTGAGCATAATGTAGTTACTCCAATGCTTTTAGACATGACTACACTTACAGTCAAACATTCTTTACAAAGTGAAACCCAAAACACATCCCGGTCCACCCCTGACACACACACCCAGCCACACACACTCTCTGTGTGCAGTCAGGTTTCTTTTGGGCCAATTTACAACAGAGAGTAAGTTGCTGTATAAAAATTTAATTCAAGCAACCAAAACCCTGGAAGACCGAGCTCCAAATATAAAGTTTTGCATTCTTGGGGCACACTATATAGATACATCCTTGAAAAAAAATCCATTTACAGCTGTCCTTTAAAGGAAGGAAATGGAAAACAAAAGAATTATTCACACATAAGCCTGCTCAAACGAAAGCCGCTTACAACCTTCTGCCAC
>NW_007067003.1:0-772 GCF_000164805.1 Carlito syrichta | reverse complement strand
TCAGCCAATCAAAAGGGTGCGTGGGCAGGTCTAGGAGAGGGGCGTGGCCCCACACCACAGCCTAAGTTCGCAGCGCAAGGTCCAACCGGTCTCAACCGCCGGTAGTTGCAGACCCGGAGATCCAAGGATGAGCGGAGTTGTACAATGTCCCAGCCGGCTGGCCCTCTTGCTTTGGACAGCAGCCCAGCCGCGGAAAGTACATTTGCTGTTCTGGGGAGACAAAGGAGCCGAGGTGTGTCAATCCTAAAAAATCTGGGACTTAGGGTTGCAGCTCGCGCTGCACTGCTGGGCAACCGATCTCGCACTCAGAATACAGACCCCGCCCTGGAGGACTCCGAGGGTCCCGAGGGAACGCCCGCTCCTCTTTCAGCCATGCAGAAAATGTTTGCCTCTTAAAATCACCAGCTCTTCTTGCCTGCAGTCTTCCCGCCCGCTGCAGTCCGTACCGTTCATGACCACTCCTGCTCAAAGCCCGCCCACGACTGCCCCCGCCGAAGGAGCTCACGTCCTTAGAGAATTTCAACCGTCTGTTATTTTCCTGCTCCACATCTAGCATAATTTTACATAATTCTGTCTACTGTCATCCTTCGCCACACAATGAGGTCCACCAGTGCATGTGCCACCGCAGTTTTCTTTGCTGTTGCATCCCGTCACCTGGTGTTTCATGGATATTGAGCGTTTGCCATGTGCTGCATATGCTACGATGATTGATACAAATAATTTGTGGAGTAGATGAGTGAATCCTTTCCTTGGCCCTTTCCACCTCCCATGG
>NW_007067002.1:0-433 GCF_000164805.1 Carlito syrichta | reverse complement strand
TCGAAGAAAGAATCTCAGAGCTCGAAGACCAAAACACAGAACTAACCCAAACTGTCAAAAGCATAGAAAGGAAGCTCAAAAAGCCAGAACAAAACCTGTAAGAGATGAATGATCACTTCAAGAGACCAAACCTAAGAGTAATTGGGTTTCCTGAGGCAGAGAGAGAAACAGAAGCCACACTGGAACAAACATTTCATGAAATCATTCAAGAAAACTTCCCTCATCTCATCAAGGATGAAAAAATTCAAACACAAGAGATTCAGAGAACCCCTGCAAGACAACAAATGAGAAGGCCAACTCCCAGACACATAATAATTTGCCTAAACAAAGTAGCTATAAAAGAAAAAATCCTAAAGACAGCAAGAGAAAAAGGCCAGACTACCTACCAGGGAAGACCAATTAGAATAGCAACAGATTTATCCACAGAAACCGA
>NW_007067001.1:0-718 GCF_000164805.1 Carlito syrichta | reverse complement strand
TTCATCATTCACTTATTACCGAATAGGAATGTTAAACTAGACATCCAACACATGTATGTCATATCTTTAACAGAGAATGCTCTAATTATAAAAACTGAAAGCTTAATTTTACTATGCTACCTGGATCTATGTTGAACAATGACAAGGGAAATAAAGAAAGTGTATAACTGGAATTTCATTAGCAGATAGTAAAAATTCTGAGACTGTCATGGATAGAGGGTCAGAAAGGAGCATGTCTTTATAAATGCCACTCTAAATAAGGTAAGTGTATAGCACAACAGCTTCATATACATATACAGAAGAAATAAGCCTCTGCCATAGATAATTTGTGGTTACAGAGGTCAAGTTGAAAACTAAGAGTTAAAACCCACAAGTGAAGAAGCTCAACTCCTAACTATAACCCTATTGTAGACAGAAACTAAACTACAAATCAACATTAATAGGTTTTGTGCTTTTACTAACCCAGACATACAGAAAACATTTTTTTCCCCTCAACTTCTTGTTTCTTTTCTCTATTCTGTCATTTCCAGAGCTGGAAATTGTTATTTCAGTTTGAAGACATACTCATAATTACTTGGGTATTTCTGTGGCAGATGCAGCAAATGTTCAAATATATTTCTTGTATGATTGAATGAATAAACACAGAAACAAGTAGCTGGTTCAGGATTAGCAGTTGGCTTCATGGCAATCACTAGCCCAGGGCAGGAAAGGAGTGAGA
>NW_007067000.1:0-774 GCF_000164805.1 Carlito syrichta | reverse complement strand
TGACAGTTAAGAAAAGTCTAAGAGTTTTATGGTAGGGAAGGGTTTTTACATATACTGTAAATGTTCTCACATGAGGGGCGACACCCCAAAACCTGGAATTTTATTGATAAAAATTGTGTGTTTATTCTTACATGTTTTGAACTTCAGTCCCCTTCAAAGTCCACTTTGTTGGATGCAATACAGCTATTGAGATGCTTTTTCCACTGCTCAAAACAGTTTTTTACTCGTCAGTTTTGATGCCTTTTAGTGCTTCTGCTGTTTTTTGGTTCACCTCTTTCACACTGTCAAAATGTTTCCCTTTGAGTACTTATTTCATTGGGGAAACAAAAAAAAAAAATGGCTTGGGGCGAGATCAGATGAAGAGGGAAGGCGAGTCCTGGGGGCCACGACGTGCTTGGTGGAAACTGCTGAATGCTCAATGCACTGTGGGCAGGTGTGCCCGTAAATCACCCATCATGCAATGGGCAAGTGTGCAGAGAGAATCTCCAAGAAATAAAAACTTTAAAAAATGCACTGAAAGCCGGGCTCGGTGGCTCAGCCTGTAATCCCGCGCCTTTGGGAGGCTGAGGTGAGTGGATTGCATGAGTCCGCGGGTTCGAGACCCGCCTGGGCAGCGAGACCTCATCTCTACAATAAATCAAAAAATCAGCCGGGCGTGGTAGCGCATGCCTGTAATTCCGGCTACTCGGAAGGCTGAGGCGGAAGGATCACCGGAGCCCAGCAGGTCGAGGCTGCGGTGGCCGGGAGCGGCCACTGCACTCCAGTCTGGGCGAC
>NW_007066999.1:0-755 GCF_000164805.1 Carlito syrichta | reverse complement strand
TACTCTCATACCTGTTAGATGACTGTATCAAAAAGATGGAAGATAGCAAGTGCTGTTGAGGGTGTGGAGAAAGGGAACCCTTGCACACTGTGGGTGGGAATGTTAATTAGTACAGCCATTGTGGATTACTGTAGAAGTTTCTTTAAAAAAAACTATAAATAGCCCTACTGTGTGACCTGGCACCTCACTGCTGGGTATATTTTCATAGGAAATGTGATCAGCACATTGAAGGTTTCTGCAATCCTATATCCCCTGTAGCACTAATCACAGGAGTCAAGCTGTGGGATCAACATAAGCATTCATCAATTCATGAGTGGATAAAAAAATGGGGCAGATATATACAACAGAGTACGATTTCTCCATACACAAGAGTGAAATGCTGCCATTGGTAACAATAGGGATGAACTTGCAGTTATGTTCAGTGAAACTGTTAAGTGAAAAAACCAGAGATATGTGATCACCCTTACACGTGGATTCTTATTTTATTTTATTATTTTATTTGAAAGATGAGGAGTACAATTCAGGGTTAGGTATACAAATATTCATTATGCAGGTATCCTTATTGATGAGGTGTGCCCTCACTCCCCTGGTAGTTTCCCTCAACTGCCAATCCCATACCCCCTTCCTGGCAGTTTTCCACTATTGCCAATCCCTTTCTTATAGTATTATGATGATAGTTCAAGGTCCACTTATGAGTGAGAACATTTAGTACTCTGTTCTTTGTTTCTGTGATAAATCACTGAGTATGATAGACC
>NW_007066998.1:0-804 GCF_000164805.1 Carlito syrichta | reverse complement strand
ATTGAGAAAATGAAAGTGTAGTCAAGTGTGCTGAGAGATAGCAGCAATTTGACCATGTAACTGTTGAATATTTAAAGAAGAATTAGAGGACTGCCAAACTCCCATAAGGTGTTTCTGAACATCATCCCAACTGACATTTTGACCATCATATGGCAAAGGTGTAACACAGATCCATTTAAATTGTGCGTGGCAGGCTACAGACATCTGAACTTTAATATGTTGAATTTGATTTTCCTATATATACTAATGCTGATTCTAAAGCATTTAACCTATCAATAATACCTTTATCTATCTGTTCTTGAGTAAATAAAGCTAAGCTAACATTTTGGGACAAATCATTCACATGATTAGCTGTGTGAACTTCTTGAGCCAAAGCAGTGGCAGATGCTGCTACAGATCCTATGATAGCTATTAAAGCAGAAATTTCCAAGACTAAAGCTGCAACAAACCTACAAGGCCTATTTAACATTGCTGTGGCTTGTTCTAAAATATAAGTACCTGGAGAAGAATACCACGGTTCCTGTAACTGAACAGGCACAAAAACGTTAAGAAGGATGCCTTAACAGAAATACTTGATATGGGTTATCAATAATACAATTAGACAAAGTACAATTTTCACAATTAATTTCAACATGAAAAAATTATATATCACTGAGTAAATAGAATGAGCATTAGCAATTAACAAAACATATGGGGAATCAACACAAGCCTGTAAAAAGGTTGTAAAACCAGAATGAGGACAATAAAGTGTTGCAGGACCTGTTGCTGCAAACAATCAATAAAACTGAGTCTGTAATGAATGAT
>NW_007066997.1:0-732 GCF_000164805.1 Carlito syrichta | reverse complement strand
TTGGCCCCAGGCCTGGACACATCCCTGTCTGTGGCAGTGTTAGCTGCACCTGTAGTCCTTTCTGGAAATGTGGGAAGTGATTTTTTCCTCACTCATTTGAGGCTGGGTGTGATCATGCAATATTTGAAGCAGTAAGATGTGAGCACAGGAGCACATGTCAAATCCAAGAGCAGCCTTTAAAGCTGGTGTCCCACCAGCAACTTCCTTTGCTCTGCACTGACTACCCAGATGCTTGAGTTCAGTGAAGACCTCTCATCAGCCTGGGACCTCTGGCTGGGAGAGTGAAGAGAAAAAGTGCTCACTCTCACTAATTATCAGAGAAATGTAAATTAAAACCACATTGAGGTACCACTTAACCCCAGTAAGAATGGTCATTATTAATAAAACAAACAACAATAAGTGCTGCCTAGGATGAGGAAAAAAAGGAATGCTTCTACGCTGCTGGTGGGAATGCAAACTAGCAAAATTTCTTTGGAAGACAATGTGACAATTTGTAAAAGAAATAGAAATTGACTTTCCACATGACCCAGCAATCCCCCTACTGAGAGTATACGTGGAGGAACTCAAACCATTTTACCAAAAAGATACCTGCACAACTTGTTTGTTGCAGCTCTATCCACAGTAGCAAAAATATGAAACCAGCCATGCTGCCCATTGAAGCTGAACTAGTTTAAAAAATGTGGTATGTATACACAATGGAATATTATGTAGCCATAAAAGACAAACATATGG
>NW_007066996.1:0-768 GCF_000164805.1 Carlito syrichta | reverse complement strand
TCTGGGGGCTCAACCTCAATTTAGATGCATTAGCTCCTTGAGCCCGCTGTGACGGTTAGCGTAATAAAGTTGCCATTTCCTATAAGGGCCTCAGTGTTACAATCTCTCTGCCTTCCCACTACATATCTGTTGAACTTGCTGGGAAATGGAGAGTTTGGAAACCGTGTGTTCCACCTTCTTTGTCATTGAGATATGACCTCCAGGGCAATGGGAAGAACAATCTTGCCTGGCGCACAATGCATCTTTTGATCTGAAGGAGAGAGGCCCCTCCCGGTGCACTGAAGCTCGGATCACGAAAGCACAACAGGAACCCAAGAGGTGAGGAACTGACATAAGGATGACCACCTGACCTAAAGGACAGAAAGACCAGAAAGACCACCCAACGGAAAGGGTAAGAATAAAGACCTTTGCATAGACCTGCGAATAGATGGTAGAAGGAGAGCTTGATCACCTCCTGGAGCCAGGTAGTTATGTCCAGCTGAAGGAAAGGGCTGAAAGGCAGTGGAAGGAAACACTATCTGAAGACGAACCCGTAGGCTTCTAGGATTAGGATGGAGAGTTGAAAAATGTGCTGTGTGATTGTGTGTATATGAGACGGAGGGAGGGAGGGCTCCGCATAAAGTTAGTCTGAATTGGGGGTGTACCAACCTGCCAGTTGCTAAGAGGTATCTGAGATATCTTCATGAGGAGTATGACTGGAAGGGGACAAAACGGATGTTTTACATACCCCTCATTCTCTTATTTGTGTGTGTCTGTCGTTTGAATCTG
>NW_007066995.1:0-750 GCF_000164805.1 Carlito syrichta | reverse complement strand
GCCCGGCTGATTTTTTGATTTATTGTAGAGATGAGGTCTCACCTGCCCAGGCAGGTCTCGAACCCGCGGGCTCAGGTAATCCACTCAACTCAGCCTCCCAAAGGTGCGGGATTACAGGCTGAGCCACCGAGCCCAGCTAATTCCCAACATTCTTAAGCCCAAGAGAGGAAACATTGACTCCTGAGTGCCAGGACCAACAAAACATGGATTATTTTCTTAGGAGTTGGAAGCTTCAGCATAACATTGGAGTTTTGGACAATCCTATGAATAACATTCATCTTGTTTCATTGGGTTATTACATTGGCTTCTTTTCTTTCTTGAGCTGAAGTTGTGTTTCAGGCAAATGGCATGCAAAAACAAGAGTCAGAACCAAGAATCAGAGACCAGTCAAAAATATTTTTTCTGTGCTTTTTACTTTTAACAAATCTATTTTAAAATTACATTGCCATAATCAACATACTATGCCATTGATTTTAGCCTTCTGCTCATAATAATTATTTAAGAGTATGTCAGAAGAAAATTAGGATTTCCTTCCCAAAAAGGCTGAAAGTTATTATGTCAGAAAACAATTTTGCTCAGAACCAAATTATGTTTGAAAAGAGAAGAAATATTATAATCCACTTCGAACCTCTCCAAGAACAGAAATGGCTTCCAGTGATGGCATTTGACTATAGTTCCTTGATATCATCTTAGGAGAGTTGACAAGGAATTTGCTCCTGACTTTGTTTCTTTGAAAAAAATAATCAGCTG
>NW_007066994.1:0-622 GCF_000164805.1 Carlito syrichta | reverse complement strand
GATGCAAGGCTGGTTCACATTCATAAAACCATAAATGTTATTAAATACATCAACAGATGTCAAAACAAAAACCACATGATTATATCATTAGATACAGAAAAAAACTTTTGATAAAAATCCAGCACCCCTTCTTGATAAAAACCCTTGAACATCTAGGCATACGGGGAACATACCTCAAAAGTAGTAAAAGCCATCTATGAGAAACCCACAGCGAGCATACTCCTAAATGGACAAAAATTAGAACCATTTCCCCTGAACACTGGAACAAGACAAGGATGCCCACTCTCACCCCTCCTGTTCAACATAGTATTGGAAGTCCTGGCTCGAGGAATCAGAGAAGAGAAGGCAATCAGGGCTATCCAATTAGGAAAAGAGGAAGTCGAGTTATCTCTCTTTGCAGATGATATGATTGTGTACCTTGAAAACCCAAGAGAATCTGTCAAAAACCTCCTTACCCTGATAAAAGCCTTTGGCAAAGTCTCAGGTTACAAAATAAATGTACAAAAGACAATCGTATTTCTCTACACCAATAATAAACAAACAGAAACCCAAATAAAACACACAATTCCATTCACAATAGCCACAAAAAAAATGAAATACCTTGGCATCTTCCTAACCAGAG
>NW_007066993.1:0-629 GCF_000164805.1 Carlito syrichta | reverse complement strand
CAGGGTTTCTGCAGATAAATCTGCTGCTATTCTGATTGGTCTTCCATGGTGGGTGATCTGGCCTTTTCTCTTGCTGCCCTTTAGGATTTTTTATTTTGTGCCTACTTTATTTAGGCGAATTATTATGTGTCTAGGAGTTGATCTTCTCATTTGTTGTCTTGCAGGGGTTCTCTGAATCTCTTGTGTTTGAATTTTTGTATCACTGATTAGATAAGGGAAATTTTCTTGAATGATCTCGTGGAAAGTTTGTTCCAATGTGGTCTCTGTTTCTCTTTCTGCCTCAGGGAATCCAATTATTCTTAGGTTAGGCCTCTTGAGGTAGTCACTCATCTCTTGAAGTTTTTGTTCTGTCTTTTTGAGCTCATTTTCTGTGTTTTTAAGAGTTTGGGTTATTTCTATATTTTGGTCCTCAAGCTCTGAGATTCTTCTGCTTGGGTAATTCTTCTTTCAATGCTTATCAATTTGTTATTTATTTCATTCACAGTATTCTTTATTACTGTTATCTCAGATATCAGCTCCTTCCTTGTTTCTTCTTGTGTCTCCTCAATTCTTTTTAATCTCTCCATTATTGTTTTGATATCTACATTTGCATTTTGAGACCCTTCATTCTGGGGACTTTTCATTGTTTG
>NW_007066992.1:0-803 GCF_000164805.1 Carlito syrichta | reverse complement strand
AAATGATATAAAGGCCTGTCCATTCAAGCCCCTCCCCCAAAAAGTAAACACCAGTCTACCTGGAAGGCAAATCCCCAGCCAAAAGAAGGGCACTTTATCAAACTTAATGATATCATCAAGATCACCCCCATACCCTATTAAAAAGAGGGCAAACGACATGAACAGACATCTCTCAAAAGAAGATATACAGATGGCCAACAAACATGAAAAAGTGTTCAACATCACTCATCACCAGGGATATGCAAATTAAAACCACAATGAAATACCACCTCACATCAGTCAGAATGGCCATGATTAAAAACTCAAAAAATAGATGCCGACATGGATGCGGAGAAAAGGGAATACTAACACTGTTGGTGGAAGCGTAAGTTTGGACAACCTCTATGGAACGTGATATGAAGCTTCTCAAGGAATTAAAAGTAGATCTACCATAAGATCCCACTACTAGGTATCAACCCAATGGGACAAAGGTGGTAACATAACAAAGACACCTATGCGCACGTGTTCACTGCAGCACAATTCACCGTTGCAAAGATGTGAAATCGACTGACATACCCATCAACTATTAAGTGGATAATGAATATGTGGTGTATATGTACACCATGGAATACTATACAGCCAGGAAAAAGAATGAAATTGCGTCCTTTGCAGCAACATGGATGGAGGTGAAGACCATCATCCTAAGTAAACTGACTCAGAAACAGAAAGCCAAACACGTGGGAGCTAAATAGTCACAAGGATGGAAATAACAGGCACTGCAGACACTAATAAGGGGGGAGGGACCTAAGGTTCAGAAACTGCCT
>NW_007066991.1:0-861 GCF_000164805.1 Carlito syrichta | reverse complement strand
GGGATAACTTGACTTCCTCTTTTCCTATTTGGATACCCCCGATTTCCTTCTCTTGTCTAATTGCCTGAGCTAGGACTTCCAACACAATATTGAACAAGAGGGTTGAGAGTGGGCAGCTTTATCTTGTTCCAGTTTCAGGGGAAATGATTCCAGTTTCTGACCATTTAGCAATATGCTAGCTGTGCGTCTGTTGTAGATGGCACTTACTGTTTTGAGGTATGTTACTTCTATACCTAGATGTTTGAGTGTTTTTATCAAGGGATGCTGTATTTTATCAAAATATTTTTCAGGTTGATCTTTGAAAGGAATAATTTTAACTGTTTTTAGCCCGTCTCTGCCACACAAAAGATACGTCTTTATATCTCAATATTATAGCCAGAGTAAGACAAATTCCCAAGAAGCAGAGCAACACTGGTACCTAAAAAAAAAGTTGTAGCAAAAGGAAATATAATTGACTACTTAGTGTGTAGCAAGCAGTGTGCTAGCTTCATCATGTACCATTATTTTCTTATATTTTTCACAAAACATTTTAGAAACAATAATATTTGCAGATAAGGTATCTGTGGTTCAGAGTTTAAGAAACGTGTTTAGGAGTTTTTTTTAGTTAGTTTTAAAAGTTATGAGTTAGAGTTTGCCCAAAATTAAGCTGATACTATTAGTAATATGATAATTTTTACTTCAGATTAGTACCTTAAAAAGTGATGGAAACCTTTATTGACTTCAGAGTAGTCAATACTTAATCTTTCTTGTATTAGTTGTCCTGACAGTAACCAAATTGGGGCCATATCAAGTATTCTCATTCCACCTAAGAACATGGGCTCTTATTCCAAACTACTAGGGTTCAAATCCCAGTTCATCTCT
>NW_007066990.1:0-750 GCF_000164805.1 Carlito syrichta | reverse complement strand
ATTGGACTTTGAGCATACCCGCTCTCCCCATCACTGGACCTGGACCCCCATGAGTGGCTGCGTTCCCCTTATTCCCCTGCCCTCTCTCTCGTGCTAGTTGTTTCGACATTAGTTCTTCTCTTTATGCTGGAGTGCCCAATGCCTTAGGGCCCACTCAAGAGTGAGATACCCCTTCAAACTGGCCATGATGGCTATCGCTAACATGTCAAACAAATAACAAGTGACATCAGGATACTCTTTTTAGTATGCACCTATTTTTAAAAATAAACTGTTAAAAATTTTTAAATAATTCTATGCACTCAGGAAGTTAGAAAAAAGTTAGATGCTCTTCAACATCCTGATAAACCCATCTTAAACTGAAAATGCTGTAAATTTAAACTGTGTTTGCTACACCTGCTGCTGAACCTCAGAACTGAGCAAACTTACCTGCAATGTGCTCACTAAATGACAGTTGGGCAAAATCATCTAACACAAAACCTGCTTCATGGCGAAGAGCTATTTCATGTAATTTATTGAATACTAAAGATAAAAATCAAAATGTTGTATGAGTACTTGAAGTATGGTTTCACTAAGTGCCTGTCACTTTTGCACCATGGTAAAGTTGGAGAATTGTTATAATGGACAATTTTAAGTTAGGGATCATTTGTACTTACAGTCCTGTGTATCCTTCACCCAGCTTCCCTTAATGGTAGCATTTTATCTGACTAACTGTAGGTCAGTACCAAAGCCAGGAAACTGACATGAGTGTGA
>NW_007066989.1:0-794 GCF_000164805.1 Carlito syrichta | reverse complement strand
ATAAGAAAACTTCCTTACAAAAAAAAGCCCTGGTCCAGATGGCTTTCCAGCAGAATTCTACAAGACATTTAAGGAGGAGCTGATACCAATCTACTGAAGGTATTTCAGGCGATTGAAAAAGATGGAACTCTCCCCAAATCATTTTACGAAGCCAACATCACATTGATACCCAAGCCAGGTAAAGATCCAACAAAGAAAGAGAACTACAGGCCAATATCTTTGATGAACATAGATGCTAAAATTCTCAACAAGATCCTAGCAAACCGGATTCAGCAATACATCTCAAAAATCATCCATCATGACCAAGTAGGCTTCATTCCTGGCATGCAAGGCTGGTTCAATATTCGTAAAACCATAAATGTAATTAAATACATCAACAGATGTCAAAACAAAAACCACATGATCATATCACTAGATGCAGAAAAAGCTTTTGATAAAATCCAGCACCCCTTCTTGATAAAAACCCTTGAACATCTAGGCATACGGGGAACATACCTCAAAATAGTAAAAGCCATCTACGAGAAACCCACAGCCAGCATACTCCTAAATGGACAAAAATTGGAACCAATTCCCCTGAAAACTGGAACTAGACAAGGATGCCCACTCTCTCCCCTCCTGTTCAACATAGTATTGGAAGTCCTGGCTAAAGCAATCAGAGAAGAGGAGGCAATCAGAGGTATTCAAATAGGAAAAGAGGAAGTCAAGTTATCTCTCTATGCAGATGATATGATGGTGTACCTTGAAAACCCAAGAGAATCTGTCAGGTCTCCTTACATTGATAAAAGCCTTGGGAA
>NW_007066988.1:0-729 GCF_000164805.1 Carlito syrichta | reverse complement strand
GGTTAAAATATTTACATATATATTGTATAGTGGTAAAGTCTGGGCTTTTAGTGTAAACATTGCCCAAGAAATGTACATTGTACTCATTAGGCAATTTCTCAAGTCACCTCCCTCTACTTTATCTTTCCAGATCTCCATTGTTATCATTCTATTCTTTATGTTCATGTATATACAATATTTAATTCCTACTATAAGTAAGAAAATTCATCATAGATTTACCATTTTTTAGTAATTGCACTCAACGGTGTTCACTTCCATCTAAGTTGCTGAAAAGGCAAAATTTTATTCTTTTTTTTTTTTTTTGAGTTGGATTCTCACTCTGACACCCAGACGGGAGTGCAGTGGCCACTGTAGCCTCGACCTGCTGGGCTCAGGAGATCCCTCTGCCTTAGCCTTCCAAGTAGTTGGAACTACAGGCACATGCTACCATGCCTGGCTAGTTTTTGATTTATTGTAGAGATGAGGTCTCACCAAGTTGCCCAGGTGGGTCTCAAACCTGCAGCCTCAGGCAATCCACTCACCTCTGCCTCCCAAAGCACTAGGATGACAGGCTGAGCCACCAAGCCTGGTCTTATTCTTTTTTTATGGCAAAGTAGTAGTCTGTGGTATATATATATGTGTGTGTGATGTTGGCTGCGAGTTTTTCATAAATGACTCATTAGGAATGTTTCCTCAATTCCCAGGGGTTTGAGGGATTTTCTTTTTTCAAAAAGGGATGTAAGATTCTAT
>NW_007066987.1:2307-3138 GCF_000164805.1 Carlito syrichta | reverse complement strand
ATTCGACTCGCATCATCACCAGATCCTCCTACTCGGGCCACATGGCTCACCGGGGGCTCCAAGGGTCTGCTAGCACCACGCAGCACTCCAGGACCTGCTGCCCCAGCTGGATGCCAGCATCAGGGCCAATGTGCAGCCAGCCACCAGCAGCACCTTCTGCACCAGCAGGCACATGCTGGACCAGGGGCGGGGCAGGCCTGGCCTAGAAGCCAGCATCTGTGACTTCAGCTGCAGGTCAGTGGGCAGCCTGCCCACCCAGATCACATCTCCTCTGGGCACTACCAACTCTGGACTCCAGCCCTCGAGCCTGCTCGCCAAGGCTTTCTGCTGGCAGAACCTGCTCTGAGGCATGGCCAGACAGCCTCATGCACCCAACAACTCCCGGCTCACCAACCACCCTGGCCGAGGCTCATTTTGATAATTTTAAATAACACCTCAGCAAAGAAAAATTACATGCAATAAAATTAGTACAAATTTAGAACTAAATTAAGACAAATCTAATAAAACATCAAAGCTCATCATAGCAGCTTAGGAGATTCTTAAAGGAAAATCTATAGATCAAAAAGCTCATATTAGAAAAGAAAAAAATGTGCAAATTATTAGCAGTATTTCTTTCAAGAAATTAGAAAAGTGAAAAGGGAATCTAGATAAAGTAATAGTAATAAATATGCTAAACAAAGTTAGCAAAGCATGCAATAGCAAATAAAGTAAGAGAATGCTGTGAATATTTTATGTAAGTAAATTTAAAATATAGATAAAAATTATCTTTAGATAAATATTTTTGCCGGGCTTGGTAGCTCAGCCTGTAATCCCGCACCTTGGAAGACTGAA
>NW_007066987.1:0-873 GCF_000164805.1 Carlito syrichta | reverse complement strand
TCAAAAAAACAAAAACTAGTAACTCGTAAACATTTTTGTTTGTTTGTTTAGCAATGATGATACCTTGAACATTTTGAGAAATAGAGACTGAAATTCATTGTGCCTTGATATCATGGTGGCCAAAGTGAAGAGATTGATTTGGCAGGGAACAGAATTCTCAGGCATTTGGGGTCTTATAGCGGTTGTTTCTCAATGCAAATCAATAATTTATTCATAAAGATATAGTTTCCAAATTTGCAGTTTTTTTTTTATTGGTGCAATTTTCTTAAGCTTGCATTACTGTTGGGCCCTCACTTAAAAATGGAAAGATCAGATAATAGCAAATAATCACTATACTGTTATTACTAGCTCTCCTTCAACTCTATCTTAAATTGAGGCACAAAAAGTTTACTTTATTAAAATCAGGATGTATGCCACACATTGAGGAAAAAAGGAGGGGAGAAGGGAAGGACTGATAGAAAGAATGCATCTTAAAGTTTGACTTGGGAATGATATCTCAGAATTGGGATGCCTTTGGCAATTCAACACCTTTGACTAATAGTTTGAGTTAATCAATCAGTGACCTGTATTCAGTATTCCTTCCAAGTCTTGTAGTGTTTTACCTAAATGCTTTTCCTAAAAGAATCGATTTGTTTGAAGGAAGTTACCAGTGTTCACAGTTTAGCCATCATTTTAGTACTCATTCCATTAACAGTTAACTTAGTAGTATTTAAACGTTCCTGCATTTTTTACTCTATGTAATATCTTGATGCCTTAGAAAGATAAGGTACTGGAATTATGCCCATGTTACTGATGGAGAACAGAAAAACAGATTATTTAATTTAAACATGCAATAGGGACAAATTCAAACCTTGGTATTTGACTCTAGTGTAC
>NW_007066986.1:0-721 GCF_000164805.1 Carlito syrichta | reverse complement strand
CCTCCTCCAGAAATGTTGCAGTTCCTAGAGCTGTACTGCCAGCGTGAGAGCCACATGGTGGCTGGATCCGATGACGTCCAGATGGGGAACATGGTGGCACCCAAGAGCTTGGGCATGCCAGCAATTGTGGGGCCCCTAAGAGTGTTACAGCTTTCTTGATTTGAGGTGGGGGGAGAGAGGGATTGGTGAGCTGAGCCCCAAGTGTCACAGCTCCACTGACCCAAGTTTGGTTCAGTGGTCCCGTCGGATCTCCTGTGGGATCATCACTCTGGGAGCCCCATCAGCTCTGCTGCACCATCAACTCCACTCCACCATTGGCTCCACTCCGCTGTCAGCTCTGCTGGCTCCCTCTGCAGGCAAGTCAGCCTCGGGCGCGTGCAGCTCTTCAAGTCTGGCGGTCTTCAAATCTGGCAGTCTTTAGTAGCAGCTCTGAGTCTGGTTTCTTGTCTCGTGCCTAGGAAGAATGAGGAACCCAGACAACCAGAGGGTGAGTAAGTAGGACTTTATTATAAGTAGGACTTTATTATAGGACAGAAAAGCACGTGGTTGCAAGAAAAGACCCCAGAGGATTGCCAGAGGCCTCTGCAGGCAGGAGTTTATATAGTGTCTAGAGCCTGCTGATTGGTTGGCAGGAGCACCAATCAGAAAGAGGCGCCATGGTCTGGTCTTAGTAAATTAACCAATCAGGAGAGGGTTGGGAAGGGCCAATCAGGAAAAAGTG
>NW_007066985.1:0-827 GCF_000164805.1 Carlito syrichta | reverse complement strand
GGAGCTGGCATTACAGGCATGTGGCTACCACGCCCGGCTGATTTTTTGATTTACTGTAGAGACGAGGACTTCCCAAGTTGCCCAGGTGGGTCTCGAACCCGCGGGCTTAGGTTATCCACTCCCCCGCAGCCTCTAAATCGCAGGATTACAGGCTGAGCCACGGAGCCTGGCTTTTTTCTGTTATTGTTTGGAGATGGAGTCTCACTCTCTCGCCCACACTGGAGTGCAGTGGCCGCTCCCGGCCACCGCAGCCTCGACCCGCTGGCCTCCGGCGATCCTTCAACTTCAGCCTTCTAAGTAGCTGGAAACACAGGCGCGTGCTTCCACGCCCGGCTAATTTTTTGATGTATTGTAGAGATGATTCTTGCCCATTTCTCTTTTCTAATGTGATCTTTGTGTGCGATCTAAAAACTCCAATTTCGTATCACATTGGAGATTTGTTATCAGAAGGTACATCCTTTTTTAACTGCCTCCTGCTTCCCGTTCTGGTCATGGCCTTTCCTCGGAACTTGCTCCATGACAACTTGGTGACTGACTGTCAGTCTGGTATGGCTCCAGGTCCCTCCTTTCCTGGGCACTGCTCTCAAGAGCAGCCTTCACTGGATCAGACTTAGCTCCTAGACCTCACACCTTCTTCTGTGTAATGGTGTCAAAGAGCTCATGGAGCTTATGCTGGCACAAGAGCAAAGGATACGACATATTCAAGTCCAAGTGTCTCTATTATTATTCTATGCTATTCTGTCATAGAACTTCAGTCGACGTTTGAACTCCTATGTAGGATAATTAATCAGGACACAGGCTCGAATCACTGACAGTGGGGCCTTCGA
>NW_007066984.1:0-860 GCF_000164805.1 Carlito syrichta | reverse complement strand
AAAAAAAAAAAGAATAATTATGTTAAATGCCTTAATTTCACATAATCATAATCTAATAAGATGCAGTGTTTGTAGTGTCAATAGTCTCGCCTTTAATTCAATCTTGGGGCCAGAGACCATATGCTTGCATTTATGATGTGTGTTTGAAGGTATGTGCATTCTTTTAAAAATTTTGTTTGTTTATACTTTAAAGTTGTGGGGTACAATTCAGGATTAGGTTCATAAGTGGTCATCATACAGGTGAAGTTTGGGCCTCCCAATGATCCTCACTTCACCTGGTTTGGGATCAGATAGCCTTACTGATGGTGTGTCCCCTCCCCCCCACAGCTCTGCCTCCCCTGGCAGTGTGCTAGTACTGCCAATCCTGTTCTTGAAGTATTATCATAAATGTTCAGGATCCATGCACGAGTGAGAATATGTACTCAGTTCTTTGTTTCTGTGATAGATCACTGTGTATGATAGACTCTAAACCCATGCAATTTGCTGCAAAGTCCATAATTTTGAATTTTATGGCTGTGTAACAATCCGCTGTGTGTATGTACTGCATTTAATTTATCTAGTTCTATTTCGATGGGCAGCATGATTTGTTCCATGTTTTTGCTATTGTGAATAGTGCTGAAAGAAACATGCGTGGACAGGCATGTTTTTTGTAGAATGATTTGGATTCTTTCAGGTATGTTCCCAGAAGGGAGATTTCTGGGTTGTATGGAAGCTCAATTTTTTAGATCTTTTAGAAATAGTCACACTGTTTTCCACAGAAGTTGTACTAATTTACACATCTACCAACAGTGTAGAAGCATTCCCTTTTCTTCACATCCTCTCCAGCATCTGTTGTTTTTTGAGTTATTAATGATGACCAT
>NW_007066983.1:0-620 GCF_000164805.1 Carlito syrichta | reverse complement strand
GAACACAGAAGAAAAAGAAAAAAAGAACAACAGCATTCTTCACAAGAGTACAGGCAAAAGATTAAAAACACACATGAACCAACTCCAAAACCCAAAGAAAGACAACAAATAAACAGGATCTACTCTGTAAGAACCTTATGACAGGGATCAACTCTTGCATTTCAATTATTAGACTAAATGTGAATGGAGTAAATGCACCATTGAAAAGACATAGAATGGCAAAATGGATAAAATATCATCAGGCAACAATCTATTGCCTTCAAGAGACTCACCTCACTAGAAAGGACACCCACAGACTCAAAGTAAGAGAATGGGAAACAAACTTTCAGGCAAATGGAATACAAAAGAAAGGAGGAGTAGCCATCTTAATTTCAGACAAAATACCCTTCAAGCTATTAAAAATCAAAAAAGATACAGAAGGCCACTACATAATGATAAAAGGCTCAATCCATCAACAAGAAATATCTATCCTAAACATATATGCACCCAACATAGGTGTGCGAACATTCATAAAGCAACTTCTAGGAAAACTAAAGAAAGACATTGACTCTAACACCATCATAACTGGGGACTTTAAAACACCACTCACAACCCTAGACAGATCATCAGGACAAAAAATC
>NW_007066982.1:0-746 GCF_000164805.1 Carlito syrichta | reverse complement strand
GCAGAGCCCAGCGGGTCGAGGTTGCGGTGGCCGGGAGCGGCCACCGCACTCCCGGTCTGGGTGACAGAGTGAGACTCCAACTCAAAAAAAAAAAAAAGTGAGGGTTAAGAGTATAGCCAGGCACAAGGCTCGATGGGGCTGAACCCCCTCCTGTGGAAACCACACCCTTTCCTCGGAGCCGGCACCGCCACCCTCCTACTAGAGGTTGCATTGCCATTCGTGTGGGCATCACCCAATGTGGGGCCGGATGCCTCCAGGGATATCCTGGAGGAGCCACGGTATCATCATACGGAGGGTTCTCCTGGTCTTCTGGATAATTCTGCTGCGGAGGTACCAGGGCTTCATTCTAAGGGAGAAACTGCACAATTTCAGATCATCGAGCGGTTTGAGTATTACATTCAAAGGAGTAGAAAAAAAGGAAGGACGGATGAGGGATCCCGGGTCACAGGGGCATCGGTTTGAGGCTTTGGCGCCACTGCAGCGATTGGGGTGTGTCTGAGCCCTTCTGCGAGGAGCTCCTGCTGTCCGGTGCCGGGACTGACTCTGTGGGACTATTGCTAAAATAAAGGGTAGTTGACCGTGATATACTTTTCTAAGTCAAGAGCTAGCAGTAAGCTGGAAGAAGGATAAGGATGCTGGCCATTGCTTCCTGGTGTGGGAGGAAGATAGAGTTTTGTCCCATGGGAAAATGTGATCAATCCTGTGCAAACCTGGCTTTGCTCAGTCAATGACACAGCAGCAACGAG
>NW_007066981.1:0-613 GCF_000164805.1 Carlito syrichta | reverse complement strand
CCCCCTTACCAAAGCTAACATATAAAAACCCCTCTCCTCTTTCTCCGGGTGGCTCAGCCTTGGAGCATTAGCCCACTGAGTAGCACTGATGCTAATGAAATGCTACTTCTGGAGATAGCCTTGGTGTCATGGCCTCTCTGTTTTCCTGCAACATTTCACTCAGTTTTTCGGGACAACCTCCCAAATAACATCCATCCCCCGGTAACAGCACTGCCCTTCACCATTTTGGAGGATTGCAATGGACAGGGTCTTTGTTTTTTTAAGTGGAATATTGGAAAGAGAAAAACTGCTTTATTTGCATATTTTTCCGCTAGAAGGCACGACAAGGTTTTTCCTCCAAGAATATTAAACTTTAGAGAAATGACGCTATAAATCACACCTTGAAATTCTGAAAAGTTAAATTAATAAAATTGAAAACAGTTCAATCAGGGAAACATCAAAGGTCACGTACAAGCTGTCATTAAAAACAGTTGGTCCAGCTCAGTGAAATCAGCACTTTGGGAGGTTGAGGTGGGTGGAATGCCTGAGCCTGTGGGTTCGAGACCAGCCTGGGCAACTTGGCAAGACCTCAACTCTACAATAAATCAAAAATTAGCCAGCTGTGGTAGCATGC
>NW_007066980.1:0-1071 GCF_000164805.1 Carlito syrichta | reverse complement strand
CACCCAATCACCCTAATGATCTTCCCCCATCAAAGGGGAATGGTTCAAAGGACACAACCACAAGCAACCAGGGGACATTGCCTTGCTAGAGTCTGGCGTGGCCATGTGCTCTTTGAGTCATGGCTGTCGCCATGCTTCCTGTCTTTGGTCCCCCTCCCCCATCTTGGGGAGCTGAATCTTCTCTTTTCCCTCTCTTTCTCTCTCTAATTTATTTTTAAATAACATTTCTTTCTTAATCTTTTTGTGTGTCGCAATTATTTGCTATTTACTCAGATCTCTGGGTTGCCGGCCCGCACCTCCGGTTTGCCAGCCCCGCCAGTGCTGCGCGCCTCCCTGCATCTCTCGACCCTCACCCAGTCCGTCCATACTTAACGTTTTTGGAGGTTCTGACGAGACATCCGATATTTCTCTCTCTCTCTCATATTTCCTAACTGGTGGCCCTCTGTGGACTGTGTTGGAACCTGATGGCAATGTAAGGCTCTAGCTGAGGATACACTTCAGCGTGCAGCTCCAGGGAAAGACTTCAGACCGCTGTGGCCTGACTGGGCGAGGCACTAAGGTTAAATCTTTGCTGTCTTCTAGCCAAGATTTCGGAATTTCCCCGTGGACCGAGCTGCATCTCGGAGGACAACTGACGGTCTCTACCTAGGGCTACTCCCTAGGGAGGCAAGAAAGTCCCCAAAGGAAAGTTCGAACTGCCAGAGCCTGTAAGGGTGGGAGACAAAGTGCTTGGTTTCTTTACTCTTTTCCTCTCTGACTGGCGAAGTAACTCCACGAAGGACCTTGAAACTCCAACAGCTACGTTATGCCTTTCTGCGCCTTTGGTGAGTCATCCCCTTTTATTTTTCATCCACACACACATATTTGAATGTACGCTCTTGGACCGCCCTTTGTTCGGATGGCTTTCTGGGTCTCTCGGGTTTCCGGTTCTGTCTTGGAAGACTCCTAGCAAGGGTCGGGGACCTGGTACCTGCTCAAAGTCCTGGTACCAGGCCTTCCAAGACTCAAAAAACAACTCAGAAAACAACACAAAAAATGAAAATCCATGAAGTCACCACTCAGTACAAGTAA
>NW_007066979.1:0-1008 GCF_000164805.1 Carlito syrichta | reverse complement strand
TTCTCAGACTTAGAAAAAACAACACAGGAATTCATATGGAAACACAAATGACCAAGAATAGCCAGAACATTCTTCAGCAAAAAAAAAAAAAAAATCAACAAAGCAGGTGTTATCACATTACCAGACTTCAAACTTTATTATAAAGCTACAATAATCAAAAGAGCTTGGTACTGGTACAGGAACAGGCATATAGATCAATGGAATAGAATTGAGATTCTGGAAGCAAAACCTCAATTTCTCAACCAACTCATCTTCCACAAAGCCTCCACCACCTACCACTGGGGAGAGGAGAACCTATTCAGTAAATGGTGCTGGGAAAACTGGCTGACCACATGCAGAAGATTGAAACAAGACACCTATCTATCCCTATACACAAAAATTAACTCTAAATGGATCAGAAACCTAAATGTAAAACCTCAAACCATAAGAATCTTAGAAAATGAAGGACATACCCTCATGGAAATTGAACAAAACCGAACAAAACCGAAACCCACAGGTCATAAGAGATAAGATAGATAAGTGGGATCTCATTAAACTGACAAGCTTCTGCAAAGCCAAAGAAACCATCAAAAGAGCAGGGAGACAGCCTACAGACTGGAAAAAAGTATTTGCCTACACCAGGTCTGACAAAGACTTAACATCTTGGATCCACAAGGAACTCAAATGTGCTGAAAAGAAAAAAACAAATAACCCCATTATAATATGGGCAAAAGATATGAACAGACACTTCCCAAAGGAAGACATCAAAGCAGCCAACAGATACATGAAGAAATGTTCAACCTCACTAATCATCAGGGAGATGCAAATCAAAACCACACTGAGATACCACCTAACTCCAGTCAGAATGCAATTATCAATAACTCAAAAAATAACAGTTGCTAGAGAGGGTGTGGCAAAAAGGGAACTCTTCTGCACTGTTGGTGGGACTGTAAACTAGTGCAACCTCTGTGGAAAGCAGTGTGGTGATTCCTAAAAGCTTTAAATATCAACCTCCATATGGTCCCACAA
>NW_007066978.1:0-519 GCF_000164805.1 Carlito syrichta | reverse complement strand
TCCCTTCCAAATCGTGTATAAAAAAAATGCTTGCAAACCTGAATCGGGGCTCTCGTTCCTGTACCGGTGCGCCGGTAAGGGATGTGAGCCCAGACTCGAGCCTGAATAAAGACCCTCATGTGATTTGCATCGGAGCTGGCTCTTTGGTGGTCTCTCGGATTCAGGATTCGGGTACAACAAAAGAAAGATGCTGGGTGAAGCTCCCTGCCTCATTATTTATAAAAAATCATAGGAAGGGTGAAGAGGACCTATACAAGATACTTGTGTAGTGATACGAAAAGTAGCAAATATTTGCAAAGCTCCTTTAAGCAAATATTTTGTTTCCTTACTCTATGTTTTTTGGGGGTACACAATTTTCTTATATTTATTATGTAGTATCGCAGTGGCCCTATATTATTACACAAATTACAAGTATTGATAGCTTTCCTTACGGATGTCCTATCCTAAGGACTCTATTTACCCATTTAAGCTGATGTTCAAAAATATCTTGTGCCATTAATCTTTTTTTCACCATTTTGG
>NW_007066977.1:0-514 GCF_000164805.1 Carlito syrichta | reverse complement strand
TACTACTCAGAACAATAGGAGGCCATGGGAACTTCAAGGGGAAGAGGGGAATTGGGGAGAGAGTTTTTGTGTCTAGGATGTTTAGGTGATGTTCAGCAACAGAGTGGAGAGTCCTGGGGTCGGAAAGTTTTGAAGAACAAAAGTAGCTTGGTTTTTTTTTTTCATATTTAAATCATCTTCATTTACAAAATACAATCCTGAGAATTATATAATTCCATTAAGCTTTAGTTTGAGCAATAGTATAATCTCCTAAGTAACAGCAGTTACTTAAACTGAAAATGAGAGATATGTCAAAATTACGTTTGAAGAGAGCAAAAATATCGTCAGGCTTCTTGTTGTGGTTCTGGATGTTCATATGATGGCGGAATCAACCCTGAAGGGAACTGACATCTACTTTTGGAATGCGGGGGTGGGGGGAAATATCTAGGTCTTGGGGGAAGATAAGGAGGAAAACACCTCGGTGAATACACATTTCTCATCGCGAATGGAGGATATGGTGGACCTGGGAAATCCC
>NW_007066976.1:0-802 GCF_000164805.1 Carlito syrichta | reverse complement strand
TTTGTGTTTTATACACAGGGTCTCATTTTGTTGCCCAGGCTGGCTTGCAGACGTGGTTTCATTCTCGATTCTTGGGCTCAATGATCCTCCTTTCTCATCTTCTGAACAGCTAGAGGTGCCAGTGTGTTCCAGGCATGGGATCTGCTATGCTTATCAGGCTGGTCTCAAACTTTTGGCCTCAAACAATTCTCCTAGATAAAACTCCCATAATATTGGAGTTGTAGGCATAAGTCACTGAATCCAACCTGTATCATATGATGAAATAATACTCAGCAGTTAAGGAAAAAAGGAACTAATAATGCTCATTACAACATAAATGATTCTTCTTCTTCTTTTATTTTATTTTTTGAGTTGGATTCTCACTCCGTCACCCAGACTGGATTCAGTGGTATGCTCTCAGCCATCACAGCCTTGACCTTTTGGGTCCAGCGTTCTTTCCGCCTCCGCCTTCCAAGTAACCGGAACTACGGGCCCGTCCTACCATGCCCGTCTAATTTTTGATTTATTACAGAGGTGAGTTCTCGCCAAGATGCCTGGGTGTGTCTCAAACCCTCGGACTCAGGCAATCCGCTCGCCTCGGCCTCCCAAAGTGCTGAGATTACAGGCTGAGCCACTGAGCCTGGCCCACAAATGATTCTTAAGTGGTAAGTTCACTAAAGGATGCCAGACATAAAAACTTTTTAATTAAATTACATAAAATTCTAATTCACAAAATCATTAAGACACAAAACAGATCAGTGAATATCAGAAGCCAACGTTAGAAAGAAGAATGGACTGTGATAGGGATGTAGGGTGCTAGAAC
>NW_007066975.1:0-601 GCF_000164805.1 Carlito syrichta | reverse complement strand
AAAAGGCACTTTGCAGCCTGTCGGCCCCGGGAGGTTACAAAGATGGCCAATGGGCAGGTTCGTCTCCCACCTTCAGCCACGTGCCCCAGAAGGCCTGCCACCACCCTCCATGCTCGTGCCCCATGGCAAGGATGCATGTTAGCTCATGGAAGAGATGGCCCTGAGTTAGGGCAGCCACCACACACAGAATGATCAAGGCAGTTCGGCAATGCTGCGGCCAGCCCAGGTTTCCATCACCTGGTCTAGCACAGTTGGGCAGGGGAATGACTCCTTCCTCTCCCAATCACTCAATCGTCTCATGCCCGTTTAGAACTTTCCCTGGGGTGCTGGGGACGCCCATCTTGATGCACGTGGGTGGCGATTTTTTTTATCACCAGAGTCTCTGTTGGGTGGACTGGGCCACAGCGGAATGATCATGGCTCCCAGGGCTTTGACCTGCTGGACTCAAGCAGTCCTCCTGCCACGTATCATGAACAGCCAGAACTCTGGGAGCCACCACGCCTGACTCGATTTTGGGGACCTCTCACTGAGACGTGGTCTGGCCATGTTGCCTTGGCTGGTCTCCAAACCCTAGGCTCATACAGCCTCCCACCTCTACCTC
>NW_007066974.1:0-805 GCF_000164805.1 Carlito syrichta | reverse complement strand
GCAGGATTACAGGCTGAGCCAACCGAGTCCAGCCCTCCACTTTTTTCCGTATGAGGCTTGGTAAAATATTTGTGAACGAATGATGGAGGCAATCAGTCAAATAATAGTAATCCCTAAAACAATAGAAAAGGAGCCAGGCAGGATCTGGCAGGGCAAAATGACTTTGACATAAGCTGGGGAGTCCTGGGGGAAAGGGAGATCACCAGAACAAGCAAAGACAGGTGATGCCAGGTGTGCACAGGTGAAGACAGATAAAGGCAGGTGTGCACAGGTAATGTCAAGTGTGCACAGATGTGCACAGGGGAAGGCAAGTATGCACAGGTGAAAGCAAGTGTGCATAGGAGAAGGCAGGTGTGTCCTGGTAGAAGTGAGTGCTCTGACCAGCAAGTCTCCCCACTCCCTGGGCCTTGCCAGAGTCCTCCATGCATTCTCCATTTTTTTCTGCTTGTTTTTCACAGCAGCAGGAGGTTCTCTCACACATCAGACATTGGACAATTCACTCATTTCTACATAATCTCATGACTTCTGGTTCAGTGTCATAAGCCCGGTGCTGTAAGTATCCCCAGATTTCACAGATCCCCCAACTGCCACACAGAGGTGCCCTCTGTGTCTCACCTCTGGATCGGATTGTGCACTTCTATTCTCTGTTCATTTTCCATGGGTTTATTTTCTGTGAAATTTTTTTTTTCTGGGTCTTTTTTTTTTTTCTTTTTTTTTTTGAGTTGGAGTCTTGCTCCATCAGACTGGAGTGCAGTGGCATACTCCCAGCCACTGCAGCCTCAACCTGCTGGGCTCTGGCCATCCT
>NW_007066973.1:0-2124 GCF_000164805.1 Carlito syrichta | reverse complement strand
CGCCCAGGAGAAGAGGCCTAGGTCCTGATTGTCCTATGCCTAGAGCCCATCCTACCCAAGGAGTTCCAGAAGTGTGAGGTGAAAAGTATTGTTCAAGCCCATTTGAATCAGACTTCTCTCCCTTGTAAGCACTGACATCCTAACAAATGCACTAATTTTTGTGTGCAACTAAGTCCCAGCAGTCTTCTCTCCTTTGACAGTCATGAAGATGATACATTTAACATTTTGTGAGTTAATTTTTTTAGTCTGATGTCTTATAATTTAATGCATGTTTATTTTGTTCTTGTTTAAAGTGTATAACCAGGCCAGGCTCAGTGGCTCAGCCTGTAAGCCCAGTACTTTGGGAGGCTGGGGTGAGTGGAATCCCTGAGCCTGTGGGTTCAAGACCCAATTGGACAACTTGGAGAGACCTGTCTCTACAATAAATCAAGAAACTAGTGGGGCATGGTAGTATGAGCTGGTAGTTGTAGCTACTGGGAAGGCTGAAGAAGAAGGATCGCCTGAGCCTGGCAAGTCAACATTGGGATGGCTGTGAGTGTGCCACTGCACTCCAGCCTGGGCAACAGAGTGAGACTCCAACTCAAAAAATAAAATAAAAAAGTAAAAAGCGTATAACCGGAAAGCACAATTTTAATTTTTGTTTTGTTTTTAACAATTATGGGCGGTGGCCCTTTAAGAAATTTGGGAAAGGAAGTAAATACCCTGTTAAATGGGTAGAAAGGAAGTAAATGTCCTCTAATGTGGATACATATCTGCCGCTCTTTGTTAAGCCATTTTAAAATCAAAGCTAGTGCCTCACTAAGCTGGCATTTGTGAGAATGGTCACTCAAGTCTCCATGATGAGGAAAAATAAGTCATGTGTGTACATGATGAGGAGATGTCTTAGGAATACACAGGCCCAGGAGGAAAATAAAACCAGAACACCATGGCTGAGACATTAATTTGGCTTCAAGAATATGAAGGTCCAGTAAGTGACTACTTTGAAAGCCAAACACTCTTACTGGCCTTGCAGAGCTACTAGTGTTCACAGAATGAGTGCAGGCCATCTGTCTGATAAAGCAAGTTATGAAGGGAAGGAATTGGTGTCAAGTGGCTGCTGGAGACCAGCAGAAGCACAAACAACAAGGCCCAAGTGGAAACTCTCATGCTGAACAAATCTTCCTACTGTGGACAATCCTTTGAAGCCATGACAGCACAGAGAGAAAGACCTTACAAAGAGCTTTAGGGAATGATTACTGCAAACATAGAAAGGACAAAGTTGGGTTGGGGAGTATCTTGTCGACTCAGGCTGCCATACCCATATACCACAGACTAGGTGACTGTCATAACACAAATTTATTTCTCATAGTCCTTTAGGAAGAGAAGTCCAAGATCAAGGTACTGTCTGTTTCAGTTAATGGAGAGGGCTCTCTTCAGGTTTTGCAGTCCTCTTGCTGTGAGTTCACATGACAGAGAAAGAGATCCATCTCACTCTGTCATCCAGGATGGTATGTGGTGGCACACTCATGGCCACCCCAGAGTTGACCTGCTGGGCTCAGGTGATCCTTCTGCCTCAGTCTTCCAAGTAGCCAGAACTGCAGGCATGAGCTACTACACCTGGCTAATTTTTTGATTTATTGGAGAGATGGTGTCTCACCATGTTTTCCAGGCTGGTCTTGAACCCACAGTCTTAGGCAACCCTCTTGCTTTATCCTCCCAAAGTATTGGGATTACAATCTTGAGCCACTGCATCCAGCCATTTTTCTCTTTTTTTTTGAGTTGGAGTCTCACTCTGTCGCCCAGACTGGAGTGCAGTGGCCGCTCTCGGCCACCGCAGCCTTGACCTGCTGGCCTCTGGCGATCCTTCCGCCTCAGCATTCCGAATAGCCAGAATTACAGGCGCGCGCTACCACGCCCGGCTAATTTTTTGATTTATTGTAGAGATGAGGTCTCGCTGCTCAGGCAGGTCTCAAACCCGCAGGCTCAGGCAATCCACTCACCTCAGCCTCCCAAAGGCGCGGGATTACAGGCTGAGCCACCGAGCCCGGCTCTTTTTCTCTTTTTATAAGTGCATTAATCTCATCTTGAGAGCCAACCCTCATAACCTAATCTAACCCCAATTCTGTCCTAAAGGCTTCATTTACA
>NW_007066972.1:0-407 GCF_000164805.1 Carlito syrichta | reverse complement strand
GGCTCAACCTGTAATTCCGCGCCTTTGGGAGGATGAGGTGAGTGGATTGCTTGAGCCCGCGGGTTCGAGACCCGCCTGGGCAGCGAGACCTCATCTTTACAATAAATCAAAAAATCAGCCGGGCGTGGTAGCACATGCCTGTAATTCCGGCTACTCGGAAGGCTGAGGTGGAAGGATCGCCGGAGCCCAGCAGGTCGAGGCTGCAGTGGCCGGGAGCAGCCACTGCACTCCAGTCTGGGCGACAGAGTGAGACTCCAACTTAAAAAAAAAAAAAAAAAAGACTGCAGTGAGCTATGATCGCACCACTGCACTCCAGCCTGGGCAACAGAGCAAGACTCTGTCTCTTAAAAAAACTTCATATATATATATATATATATTTAACTATAATTTTCTTACTGTAAATTTTC
>NW_007066971.1:0-1019 GCF_000164805.1 Carlito syrichta | reverse complement strand
TTTTTATCAAGAAGCAGTGCTGGATTTTGTCAAAAGCTTTTTCTGCATCTAATGCTATAATGAGGTAGCCTTTGCTTTGACATCTGTTGGTGTATTTAATTACATTTGTGGTCTTGTGGATGTTGAACCTGTCTTGCATTCCAGGGATGAAGCCTACTTGGTCATGTTGGATGATTTTTGAGAGGTGTTATTTAATCTGGTTTGCTAGGATCTTGTTGAGAATTTTAGCATCTATGTTCATCAAAGATATTGGCCTGTAGTTCTCTTTCTTTTTAATCTCTCCATTAATGTCTTGATATCTGGGTTTGTAGTTTGAGACCAGTCATTCTGGGGGCTTTTCATTGTTTGCATTCTGAAGTCAATTTTCTCAGTGTCTGACCTCCCAGGGGTCTGTAATAGACCCATATTCTTCTTTTCATTTTTCTTCATTTGTGTAGATCTTTCTCTCCCCCTTTCCCTCCCCTTCTTTAATTCTGTGTTTCAGGAAATGTGAAGTTGCTTTTACTTCTTCTTGTATAATCTCCTGTTCTTCCTTATGAGCATCCTCTGACTTTGTTCACTTTTGAGGCTGGACTGTGTGCTGGGGCTGTACTTTTTACTGTTTTGAGATTTAATTGAGGGGGAGTTGTAATTCAGAATCTATCTGCAGATCCCAGTATCCACCAACAGGTGTATGGGTTCACTGGAACCCACTTCCCCCACCTTACAGTCTGTCCATGCAGTGGGGTTTAGGTTTGCTCCCTGGAACTAAAGGAGGCAAGAAAAAGGAAAATAATGGAATAAGGGGGGTAAAGAAGAGATTAGAGAGAGAGAAGAGTAAGAGAGCAAACAGGCATACATACCAACTAATGAATAGAAAGAAACAAAAGGCCAGAAAAGAGTAAAAAGCAACAAATAAACAAGATTCCCTAAAGCATACTGGTAATCACACAAAGACAGTCTAATAAAATCATGCCTTTTGATGTGCTTTTCCCCACACAACAAGTGGTCTAACTCAAAAGCAAACAAAAATGAACAAA
>NW_007066970.1:0-757 GCF_000164805.1 Carlito syrichta | reverse complement strand
TACTGCAAATATGCTTATACTCTTCTAATAATAAAAAAAAGTGAGAGCGTAGCCAGGCTCGGTGGCTCAGCCTGTAATCCCGCGCTGAGGTGAGTGGATTGCTGAGCCTGCGCGTTCGAGACCCACCTGGGCAACTTGGCAAGACCTCATCTCTACAATAAAATCAAAATGAGCCGGGCATGGTAGCGCGCGCCTGTAGTTCCAGCTACTTGGAAGGCTGAGGTGAAAGGATCGCCGAATCCCAGTAGGTCGAGGTTGTGGTGGCTGGGAGCGGCCACTGCACTCCAGTCTGGGCGACAGAGTGAGATTCCAACTCAAAAATAATAATAATAAATAAATAAAATAAAATAATTATTGTAAGACAGAAAATACTATTGACCAGTGAAAATGTTCTATCACTCTAATAATTAAAAAAAAAAGCTAAGCCAGTCTTGGTAGCTCAGTCTGCCACCCCAGCACTTTGGGAGGATGAGGCAAGTGGATTGTCTGAGCCCACAGGCTTGAGACCAGCCCAGACCACTTGGCAAGACCTTGTCTCTACAATAAATAAAAAAATTAGCTGGGTGTGGAGGCACACGCCTGTAGTTCTGGCTACTTGGAAGGCTGAAGCAGAAAGATCGCAGGAGTCCAGCAGGTTGAGGCTGCAGTGGCCAGGAGCATGACCCTGCACTCCAGCCTGGGCAATGGATTGAGACTTTGACTCAAAACCAAAAAATAGTTAAAAAATAAGAGTCAAATGGCACTTCACACAGTGAAG
>NW_007066969.1:0-652 GCF_000164805.1 Carlito syrichta | reverse complement strand
GGGAGTTTTGTGACATAATATGGTAAGATTATTATTCCACCTTATTGCAACCACTGTATTTGTCCTCCTTCATTACAAAACTGTGGGCTCAGTCTTTGTGTTGTGGCCTAAATGCAAAGAAGACTTTCAAATAAATTATCTTCATTGATATTAATAGAATAAAGGTGAATTACTTTTATTTGAAAGTATTATTCTCCTTGTTCAGGTGGGTCATCCCAACTTTCCATTTAACGTTGTATTTATCATAAAAATCAACCAAATACTTAACAGTTCCACACTGAGGTACATGATTACATATCCCACTGTATCTGACCAGAAGACCCACTGTCTGATCCTGGAAATGATATGTGTTAATGTGCTGCGTTTCAGATTGGAAGTTTGCGTGTCATGAAATCAGCTGAGAATACTAGTGTCAGAACTCTGACAATCATGTCTCAGTGATTTTTCAAATTTATATGTAGTCAAAAAATTCTTTCTTCAAACATCACCTTAACTGGAAATGAAATGTGTAAAGTGAGGAAATGGCAGAAGCTCTGATTAAGGGACAAGAGATTTGGTTGCCAGATGTGACTTCTGAGCTTCCAAGAAACATCCGAGGGCTTAACCATCTGCCTCTTCCACCCACAGAAGGACCTGGTGCCAGGAGACAGAG
>NW_007066968.1:0-690 GCF_000164805.1 Carlito syrichta | reverse complement strand
TTAGAAAATCTGATGAAACACAAAAAGGAATAAAATTCCCTCCAATCCTCAAAAAAAAAAAACAAAAAAAAAACAAAAAACAAAAAAAAACTGTGAGAATTATGGTTATATCTATGCATGTTGTATACATACACATATATGTTATATGTACATATATATGATGTAAAAGTAATAAAATTAAGGTGTATTGGGAGATAACAGAAAGAGGAAAATTGGGGAAAATATAGGTATATGTACTATCTTTTCTAAAAGGGATTATAAAATATCTTAGTAAAAATATATAATGAAAATGTCTAAAAATTTTAACCCATAATTTTTTATGATTTTTTTTTCTTAAGGTTAGTGTGATCTTTTAAGAACTGTTGTGGTTAATTTTGTGTCAACTTGACTAGGTTATAGTACCCAGTTAGCTAATCAAACACTGATTTTTAGGTGTTGCTCTATGAAAGCATTTAGTAGATGCAGTTACCACCTGTAATCAATTTGACTTTAAGTAAATAAGATTACTCTCAGAGATGCGGATAGGACTAATTCAGTCAGCTGAAGACCTGAAGAGCAAAGACTGAGGTTTCTTGAAGAAAAAGGAATTCTGCTTTAAGCCTGCCACAATTCCTGCTTGAGCTTCTAGACTGCTGGCCAGTTGATTTTTTTTTTTTTTTTCTTCTTCTCAAAACTGTTTTATTGGGAGAG
>NW_007066967.1:0-485 GCF_000164805.1 Carlito syrichta | reverse complement strand
TGGGATAATAATACCAAACACCACCACCACCACAACACATGCCAGAATCACGGGCTCAACCTGGCATTTCAACCCTTTGGAGGAACAGGCGAGTGGACGTCCTGAGACTGTGGGTTCGACAAAAGCCCAGGAAACAGGATGAGACCTCGTTTCAGCTATCAAAAAAAAAATCCAAAGATTAGCCAGGCATGGTGGAGCAGGCCTGTAGTTCCAGCCACTTGGGGGCCGAGGCGAGAAGATAGCCTGTCTAGAAGGTGGAGTCCGTGGTGTTCGTGAGCATGAACCTGCTCTCTGGCCACAGCAACAAAGTGGGATTCTGACTCCAAATAATAATAATCACGACCACCTCACTACCACCACCACCTCTGATACCCAGTGCGAGGAGTCACCCTCAGAGATGGGAGAGGGAAAGGCACTTTCTGCCCTGTCATTCATCGAAGGTTTCAAACGTGGCCATTGGTCACATTCATCCCACACTTGGTCAC
>NW_007066966.1:0-711 GCF_000164805.1 Carlito syrichta | reverse complement strand
TCTGGCGGTTCGAACTTTCCTTTGGGGACTTCTTGCCTCCCTAGGGAGTAGCCCTAGGCAGAGACCGTCAGTTGTCCCTCTGAGATGCAGCTCGGTCCACGGGGAAACCCCGAAATCTTGGCTAGAAGGAAGCAAATATTTAACCTTAGTGCCTCGCCCAGTCAGCCCACAGCTGTCTGATGTCTTTCCCTGGAGCTGCACGCTGAAGTGTAGCCTCAGCTAGAGCCTTCAATTGCCACTAGTTTCCAACACAGTCCACAGAGGGCCACCAGTTAGGAAATAGAGAGAGAGAGAAAGAGAGAGATATCTCGCATGTCTCGGCGGAACCTCCCAAAATATTAGGGTACGGGCGGACCGGGTGAGGTTCGAGAGATGCAGGGAGGCGCGCAGCACTGGCGGGACTGGCAAACCAGAGGTGTGTGCCGGCAACCCAGAGATCCGAGTAAATAGCAAATAATTGCGACACAAAAAAAGGTTAAGAAAGAAAAGTTATTTAAAAATAAATTAGAGAGAGAATGAGAAGGAAAAGAGAAGATTCAGCTCCCCAAGATGGGGAAGGGGGACCAAAGCCAGGAAGCATGGCGACAGCCAATACTCAAAGAGCACACGGCCACGCCAGACTCTAGCAAGGCAATGGTTGCCTGTGGTTGTTTCCTTTTAACCATTCCCCTTGATGGGGGAAGAACATTAGGGTGACTGGGTGGTGGTCTG
>NW_007066965.1:0-865 GCF_000164805.1 Carlito syrichta | reverse complement strand
GAATAACGTACATTCACATGGTTGCATGTAGGAAACCAAATTTTTCTCAAAACCAAATTCATGCTTACCATGATATGACCTCCTATACTGCGATAAAAGAAGTAAAACAAGCTACTTTTTTGGAAATACAGGCAAATAGGCTAAAATGAGGTTAAAATACTATACCTTGATAATTAAGTTAATATTTACCTTCAGCTAAATGCCAGAAATTTCGTATCTTTAGTCAGATAGTAAGCATAAAAAGAACAATTTTATTATGATTTTGGTATGCTTCCTCCATTAAAAACTTAAGGTTATATGATTGCAAACTTAGAGAATATAATGAAGAAACTTATACCCCTTTACTAATGAATACAGAAAAGGCCAAAATCACCTCAATTGCTATTTCTAACAATAGGCACAAAAGCAGTGTTCTGTTTAACTTGGTTTTCGCTAAGACTTTGTCATGCCTGTGTACATCAGTGATATTGGTCTGTGGTATTCTTTGTTTTTACTTTGCGTGTGTCTGTCTTGTTTTGCTATCAGAGTAGTTCTGGGCTCATGTAGTCAGTTGGGAATTATTTCTGCCTCTTCGATTTTGGTGAAGAGTTTAAATGAAACTTATATTTGCTTTTCACCTGCTTGGACAAATTCAGCTGTGAAGCCATCAGGCCCTAGGCTCTTATTTCCTCCCTCTCTCTTTTCTTCCTCTTTCTTTCTGCTTTGTTTTGTTTTGTTTTGTTTTTTGAGTTGGGCTCCCCATCTGTTGCAGGCTGAAGGGCAGGGCACTGACCATCCTTCTGCTTTGGATCCTCTGCTTTATTTTACACAAAACTATTTGCTGAGTCAAAGATTGAGTGAATGATGAGCCTTCACTCTCAAGGGA
>NW_007066964.1:0-1235 GCF_000164805.1 Carlito syrichta | reverse complement strand
AAGACATTGAATTGAGAGTGATTATCTGGGATATCTGAATGAGCCAAATCTAATCCCACAGGCTCTTAAGTTGAAGAAATTTCCAGTTTTAGTCAGAGAAAGATCTAATACTATAGTGTTAGAGATATGCGCCATTTATGGTTTAACAGATGGAGGAAATAGACCATGAAGCAAAGAACACAAGTGACTACTGGAAGCTGAAAAAAGCAAGAAAAGGAATTTTCTCCAAGAACCTCAAAAGTTAATGGAGTGCTACCATACCTTAATTATTTTAAATCAAGATTCATGTGACATCTACAGAATTGCAGAATACTAAATATGTGATGTTTTAAACCTCAAAGATTGTGATAATTTGTTATGGCAGCAGTAGAAATCAAAGTTCACACATACACACAATGACACATGCATGCACACATACATACAAAATACTTTCATAAACATGTCTGAATTTCACTGCAACAAGATTATCCGAATTTGTGAACATATTAAATTTGCTCTATTGTTGCTGAATATAAACCTCAACCTGCTGGGCCCCGGTGATCCTTCTGCCTCAGCCTTCCAAGTAGCTGGAACTACAGGCGTGCATTACCACGCCTGGCTAATTTTTGATTTATTGTAGAGATGAGGTGCTTTTAAATCTTAATTCTTGTTTATCTTTCCATCCTAAATCAGATTATTGAACTTAGATCTAAGATACTGGTGGTTTATCGGTTTTTTGTTGTTGTTGTTGTTTTTGAGTTGGAGTCTCACTCTGTCTCCCAGACTGGAGTGCAGTGGCCGCTCCCGGCCACCGCAACCTCGACCTGCTGGGCTCCGGCGATCCTTCCGCCCCAGCCTTCCAAGTAGCCGGAATTACAGGCATGCGCTACCACGCCCGGCTGATTTTGTGATTTTATTGTTGAGATGAGGTCTCGCTGCCCAGGCGGGTCACGAACTATCGGTTATTTTTAATGAAAATTAACTCTGTGAAAAAGTGCTTAAGCATTGTTCACAAATAACTATATAATCTTTGAAATGTGTAGTCCTAAAATATCTTTAAAAAGTCACAGCTCCATTTTGCCTCTGTGATCATGCGACTGAAAACCAAGGACTCTGAACTGAGAGAGCACATGATAGAACAAGATTAGACTCCTGTGTTATCACTTGAGGAAAACATATAAAAAATTTTGTTCATTTATTTTTAATACATTTTTGTTTTACGGTTATAAATTGATGTAGTACAGGTTAAAATATTT
>NW_007066963.1:0-907 GCF_000164805.1 Carlito syrichta | reverse complement strand
GATGTTCCCTCCAAAACTTGTGCTGAAATTAATTGCAATGTAACAGTATTGTGGGGATAGTCTTAAGACATAATTAGGTCATGAGGGCTTGGCCCTCATGAATGGATTAATGTCATTATTGCAGGAGTAAATTTCTTGATAAAAGGATATGTTTAGCCCTCACTTGTTTTTCTGTATCATGCAGTTGTTTGCCCTTCTGCCACATAACACAGCATAAGGTCCTTGCCAGATGTCAGTGCCATACTCTTGGACCTCCCAAACTCTAGAACTAGTCTTATAAATTAGCCAGTCTGTGGTATTCTATTATAGCAGCAGAAAATGGACTAAGACATCTTGGAAGAGGAAGAGCGCATCAGAACTTTGTAACTAAGCCCAGATTGGTGGACTTTTGATTGAGAATATAAACTTCTAGGATGAAACAACAGCCCTGATATAACCAAGCTATCCATCAGAGATTTTGACTTGATTAGTCTAGAGTAGGGCCTAGCAGTGATATTTTTTATTAAACTTTTGTTGTTGTTTAGAATGCAGGATTTATTTATTGAGAGGACAGAAAAACTCCCACAGTGGGAGGGGACCCGAAGGAGTTGCCCTGATTAAACATTTTATATGTAAATAATAGATTTATATGCAGTTGTAAGAAACAAGATCCTGTGTACTAATTATACTCAGTTTTCCCCATTGATATCTTTTTTTTTTTTTTTTTTTTTTTTTTTTTTTTTTTTTAAAAAACCAGAATTTTTTATTATGGTTTTGGGGGGTACAGTTAAGGGTAGGGGTACAAGGACGTTTCATTCAGGCCCCCGGGAAATAAAAAGGGTTTTCCCCTCCCCCGACAAATATTTGCTACGGTTAATCCCATCCCCCTCCCCCCGGTAGGTTCCCAGAACCATCCGTCATTTTCTCA
>NW_007066962.1:0-492 GCF_000164805.1 Carlito syrichta | reverse complement strand
GTCATTGATTCTATTAGTTTAATGACTTAATTCTATTCGTACTGTATTGTTCCCTTTTTTCTCTTTTCCTTTTCCTTTCTTCTCTTTTCTTCTGTCTGTAAACCATGTCTTTGTATAGAGAAACAGCACACTAATAAGGTGGTTGGATAGCTGGTATGTTAGCATCACTATATGTTTTATTTTTGTTTGTATGAGAGTTGGTTCGACTGTAACTGTGGTCTATTGTTTTTATCTGTTTCAGTATAGGCCTCTCTCTATTTGTTGGCACACTCGTTTGTTTCCCCCCTACTCCTCTATCTCTCCACCCCCCTCTTCAACCCACTGTCTGCTCCATTCTCTCCCCTCTGCTAGCCACATTTTATTTCAGGGAGTAAACCTACAGTCCCACTGCACGGACAGATTCCAGGGCAGTGGGAAGTGGGTTCCACATTATCCACACACCTGTCAGCAAATACCAGGACCTGCAGACAGATTTTGAATCACAGCTCTCCG
>NW_007066961.1:0-707 GCF_000164805.1 Carlito syrichta | reverse complement strand
TTGACAGGTTTTCACTTGCCTATCAAAGTGTGAGCTTTTTTTTTTTGAGTTGGAGTCTCACTCTGTCGCCCTCCGGCGATCCTTCCACCTCAGCCTTCCGAGTAGCCGGAATTGCAGGCCCGTGCTACCACGCCCGGCTGATTTTTTTGATTTTTATTGTAGAAATGGGGTCTCGTCTGCCCAGGCGGGTCTTGAACCCGCGGGCTCAGGCAATCCACTCACCTCAGCCTCCCAAAGGCAGCCTCCCAAAGGCTGAGCCACATATCAAACACAATCTTGACTATGTAAAGACTATCAATTCGCATTTTTGTTGCATAAAAAGTCAATTTCCTGTTTTTATATTTATAAGCATGCTCTTACTTCAATGTTTTGTCAGTGGATTTTTATTTCTTTATTTCTTTTTATTTTTATTTTTGAGTTGGAGTCTCACTCTGTCGCCCAGACTGGAGTGCAGTGGCCGCTCCCGGCCACCGCAGCCTCGCCTGCTGGGCTCCAGCGATCCTTCCGCCTCAGCCTTCCAAGTAGCTGGAACTATAGGCGCACGCTACCACGCCGGCTGATTTTTTTTTTTTTTTAATTTATTGTAGATGTGAGGTCTTGTCAAGTTGTCCAGGAGGGTCTCGAACCCACGGGTCCAAAAGCGCGGGATTACAGGCTGAGCCACCGAGCCCAGCTTTGTCAGTGTATTTTTAAAAGTTATAAGATCG
>NW_007066960.1:0-874 GCF_000164805.1 Carlito syrichta | reverse complement strand
CTGGGACTTTGTGTCTCAAGGGTAAGTGGCCTCCAGCTGGCTCTCAGCTCAATAAAACTTGTCTTTGTACTTTGACTCTCGGGCTCTGGACACTGACTCATGCAGCTCGATTCCCTATTACAATTTTACTCAAATTCAAATTAAACAGTCTTTGTTTTTAATTCATAAAATCATGGGCATTACTTTTTTAAATCTAAAAGGTGCACATTTTGAAGCAATTGCCCAATTCATTAAAAATGTTTTTGTAAATTAAAAATTTTTAATTTAGAGTATAATAGAGATAAGATTTCATCACACATTGTGCCTAAAAGCATACTATATTATAAAATATTCATTCACAGTCCTTAGAATAGTATCTAAAAAGGTCACCAGTGACTAGTGGGCATGCATCTTGTGCCCTCTGGTATCACAGACCAATTTTAGTAGCTGAGTAAGAGTTGGCTATGACACAAGCCTCAGACAATCAATTACTACCTATAGATTTCATGTCTTAAACTAAACCATCCATAAATATGTTTGCTAAAGAGTCTTTTAAAAGTCAAACTGTGAACTGACAAAGATCATTTACCAGGTCATCAAGAGGCTATAGAATATAATGACTAAGAAAATGTTTACTAGAGTCAAATTACAAAGGTTTGAATTTGTTCCTATTGCCTGTTTAAATTGTATAATTTGTTTTTCTAGTTCTCCATCAGTAACATGGACATAATCCCAGTACTCTACCTTTCTAAGGCATCAAGATATTACATAGAATAAAAATGCAGGAATGTTTAAATACTACTAAGTTAGCTGTTAATGGAATGAGTACTAAAATGATGGCTCAACTGTGAACATTGGTAGCTTCCTTCAAACTAATCGATTCTATAGGAAAAGC
>NW_007066959.1:0-800 GCF_000164805.1 Carlito syrichta | reverse complement strand
GAAAGAAAAACAATGAGATGAGCTTCAAATTACGTCAGCTTCTTGCTGCAGTTTCAGGTCACCACACAGAGTAAAACAACAAAGCCTAACTTACATTATTGTAAGATTAAGAAAAAAATACATCAGAGTAGAGGAAGTTGAAGGCAAATTAGAATTTTGTGGAGCAGAATACTGTAGGAGAAGGAGCTATAGAAAAAATTGAGATTCAGAAACCTTCACAGAGTTCCCATGAGCCTTTGACTGAGTTCTAATCTGTTCCTATGTGAGAAGAAATTTCTTCAAAGCCAGAAAATCACAATCAGAGAGCAATAGTCTAAAAAATTCCCTGCGTACAAACAGAACAGGGAATACTTCATGTTTTTGTCACTGCAAATGGAAAGGTCTCCATATAGATATTAGAAAGAACATTTAGATGAATATTACCTCAGTAGCATCAGTATTTGGGCTATACTAGACTTGTAGTAATGCCTGCTCTGGAGGTCAAGAGGTAGAGAAGTCAACCTCTAGAGTGCCAATTTTTTTCTAAGAAACCTGAAAACTCAATTATATATCTAAAGAAAGTCCAAAATTCCTCAAAATAAATCCTACAATTAAATTAAATCTAACATCTAGTCAAAAATCGCCTGACTTTCAAAAAATCAGATACATATGATCTATAGAGAGGAGAAAAATCAATAAACAGCTTTAGAAATTATAGAGAAAAATTGGAACTAGTAGATAATGCTAGCAGATAATTTTCTTTCTCATTGATCTCTTATGCTTTCACATATCTTGTGAGCAAGACACACTGGTTTTTGTTA
>NW_007066958.1:0-826 GCF_000164805.1 Carlito syrichta | reverse complement strand
GCTTCTTTAGGTGGCTTGTTAGGTTGTCAATTTCTGTTCCTTCCATTTTCCTCATGTGTGTTTGTAGGGATATAAATTCCCCTCTTATTACAGCTTTTAAGGCATCCCAGAGATTTGTGGTAAGATGTTTCTTTATTTTCATTTGTTTCCAGGTATCTTTTGATCTCTATTTTGATGTCATCATTGACCCAGGAGTTATTTAGCATCATGCTGTTTAGTGTCCATGTCATTGTAGGTTTTGGGGGGACTTTGTTGGTGTCAATGTTTATTTTTATTCCACTGTGGTCCAAGAAGGTGCATGATAGAATTTCAGTCCTTTTAAATTTGCTTATACTTGATTTGTGTCCAATTATGTGGTCGATCTTAGAATATGTTCCATGTGGTGATGAGTAGAATGTGTATTCTGTGGTCTTTGGATGGAGTGTTCTATAGGTATCAATTAAGTCCATTTGGTCCAGAGTCTCATTGAGGTTCCGGATCTCCTTGTTGATTTTTTGTCCTGATGATCTGTCTAAGGTTGTGAGTGGTGTATTAAAGTCCCCAGTTATTATGGTGTTAGAGTCAATGTCTTTCTTTAGTTTTCCTAGAAGTTGCTTTATGAATGTTGGTGCGCCTATGTTGGGTGCATATATGTTTAGGATAGATATTTCTTGTTGATGGAGTGAACCTTTTATCATTATGTAGTGGCCCTCTGTATCTTTTTTAATTTTTGATAGCTTAAATGGTATTTTGTCTGAAATTAGGATCACGACTCCTCCTTTCTTTTGTGTTCCATTCGCCTGAAAATTTGTTTCCCATCCTCTTACTTTGAGTCTGTGTATGTCCT
>NW_007066957.1:0-713 GCF_000164805.1 Carlito syrichta | reverse complement strand
GAAGAACAATCACACCAATAGCAATGAAATTATAGATCAGATTCCAAATAGAATGAGAAGCCACAAATTGAGAAAGAGAAGAAGTAAATCTAGAAGCCAATTGAGAAAATGAAAGTGTAGTCAAGTGTGCCTGAGAGATAGCAGAAATTCGACTATGTAACTGTTGAATATTTAAAGAAGAATTAGAGGACTGCCAAACTCCCATAAGGTGTTTCTGAACATCAGCCCAACTGACATTTTGACCATCATATGGCAAAGGTGTAACACAGATCCATTTAAATTGTGCGTGGCAGGCTACAGACATCTGAACTTTAATATGTTGAATTTGATTTCCTATATATACTAATGCTGATTCTAAAGCATTTAACCTATCAATAATACCTTTATCTATCTGTTCTTGAGTAAATAAGGCTAAGCTAACATTTTGGGACAAATCATTCACATGATTAGCTGTGTGAACTTCTTGAGCCAAAGCAGTGGCAGATGCTGCTACAGATCCTATGATAGCTATTAAAGCAGAAATTTCCAAGACTAAAGCTGCAACAAACCTACAAGGCCTATTTAACATTGCTGTGGCTTGTTCTAAAATATAAGTACCTGGAGAAGAATACCACGGTTCCTGTAGCTGAACAGGCACAAAAACGTTAAGAAGGATGCCTTAACAGAAATACTTGATATGGGTTATCAATAATACAATTAGACAAAGTACAATT
>NW_007066956.1:0-632 GCF_000164805.1 Carlito syrichta | reverse complement strand
CTATGAGAGGCTGAGGTGAGTGGATTGCCTGAGCCCGCGGATTCGAGACCCGCCTGGGCAGCGAGACCTCATCTTTACAATAAATCAAAAAATCAGCTGGGCGTGGTAGTGCATGCCTGTAATTCCGGCTACTCGGAAGGCTGAGGCGGAAGGATCGCTGGAGCCCAGCAGGTCGAGGCTGCGGTGGCCGGGAGCGGGCACTACACTCCAGTCTGGGTGACAGAGTGAGACTCCAACTGAAAAAAAAAAAAAAAAGATTACATTGATACCATATTGTTCAAACCTATGATTACGAAGAAAAGAAACAAATAGGGATTACATATTTGGGTGTAGTCTGCAGGGTAGACAAAGATCTCCTGAAGCTACTTATGGGAGTGCACAGAAGACAAGGAGATTTTCATAATGTGTTCGAGAATGTGCAGGAGTGCTTGGACCCCTTGCCATGCCCTCCTCTAGGGGCTGTGGCAATATGAATGGACATTAGGGGTCTCTGTATCATTTCCATTGTGAACATTTGAGTGGTGGGTTATGACATTCATGTATTATACATGTTGAAGAACATTGCCTGTTCTTCATTTTAAAATAAAATCATCTTAGGTCAACTCATCTTTTCTTTTAGTGAAACAAATAAA
>NW_007066955.1:0-630 GCF_000164805.1 Carlito syrichta | reverse complement strand
TTGGACACAAATCAAGTATAAGCAAATTTAAAAGGACTGAAATTCTACCATGCACATTCTCGAACCACAGCGGAATAAAAATAAACATTGACACCAACAAAGTCCCGCCAAAACCCACAAAGACATGGACACTAAACAACATGATGCTAAATAACTCCTGGGTCAATGATGACATCAAAACAGAGATCAAAAGATACCTGGAAACAAATGAAAATAAAGAAACATCTTACCAAAATCTCTGGGATACCTTAAAAGCTGTAATAAGAGGGGAATTTATATCCCTACAAACACACATGAGGAAAATGGAAGGAACAGAAATTGACAACCTAACAAGCCACCTAAAGAAGCTGGAAAAGCAAGACCACAGAAACCCTAATTTCAGCAGAAGAATCCAGATCACCAAAATAAAAGCCCAAATCCAGGACATAGAAGACAAAAAGATAATACAAAAAATCAATGAAACAAAAAGCTGGTTCTTCGAAAGGGTAAACAAGATTGATGGTCCCCTAGCTAGACTGACCAAGAAAAAACGAGAAAAAAACCAAATAAGCATAATCAGAAACACAAAAGATGAAGTCACATCTGACCCTGAAGAAATACAAAAGATCATTAGAGACTACTACGTACACT
>NW_007066954.1:0-765 GCF_000164805.1 Carlito syrichta | reverse complement strand
TCCCTTTGCCTTTTTGCAATGACATTTTAAGAATGAATTTACACTTGGTGTGTACACCAAATCTCAGCTTCACCACAGAGTGGGTGATAATGTATGAGTGGACCCAACTCCCACAGACCATGGGTACCATGAATGGGGAGGGATCAGGGATTTTCTAAAGTCAAGAAAAGGCTAGAGGTACCATAGTTTCACCAAAGCGTGTAGTGAGTTAGATTCCTTAAAGAACTCTCAGGTACAAGCCAGGCAGGGTGGCTCACGCCTGTAATCCCAGCACTTTGGGAAGTGGAGGTGAGAGGATTGCCTGAGCTCAGGGGTTTGAGACCAGCCTGTGCAACTTGGTGAAACCTCGTCTCTACAATAAACTAAAAAATTAGCCAGGTGTCATGGCGTATGCCTATAGTTCCAGCTACTTGGAAGGCTGAGGCGGAAGGATCACCTGAGTACAGAAGGTGGAGTTTATGGTGACTGTGAACATGTCACTGTACTTCAGCCTGGGTGACAAAGTGAGACTCCGACTTAAAAAAAAGAAAGAACTCTCAGGTACAGTACCTCATTTAATCCTCACAACAACTGGATGAGATGCCAGGCAAGCATCTCTTATTGCTGTTTTATATATTACAAAAATGAGGCCTGAAAAATTTAAGGGACTTTCATCTAATGCCCAAGACTGATTCAACAGAGCATGAACAAGAACCCCAAACACACTGTCCCCCAGACATCCCAAAGTCCACAACCTAAAATATTTATCATAAGCTACTACAGTGA
>NW_007066953.1:0-385 GCF_000164805.1 Carlito syrichta | reverse complement strand
GAATGAAATGTAATTGTACACCTAACCCTTAACTGTACCCCACAAAACCATAATAAAAAATATTGATTAATTTAAAAAAAAAAGTCACTTGAGCCGGGCTCGGTGGCTCAGCCTGTAATCCCACGCCTTTGGGGGGCTGAGGTGAGTGGGTTGCCCGAGCCCGCGGGTTCGAGACCCACCTGGGCAGGCGAGACCTCATCTCTACAATAAAATCAAAAAATTAGCCAGGCGTGGTAGTTGCGCCTGTGATTCTGGCTACTCGGAAGGCTGAGGCAGGATCGCCGGAGCCCAGCAGGTCGAGGCTGCGGTGGCCGGGAGCGGCCACTGCACTCCAGTCTGGGCGACAGAGTGAGACTCCAACTAAAAAAAAAAAAATGTCACTTTG
>NW_007066952.1:0-585 GCF_000164805.1 Carlito syrichta | reverse complement strand
CAACAAAACCCAGACATCAAGACATTTAATGGAGAGAATTAAAAAAAATTGAGGAGAGACAAGAGGAAAAATAGGAAGGAGCTGATGTCAGAAATGACAGCAGTAAAGAATACTGTGATGGAAATGAACAAACAGACTAATAAGCATGGAAAGCAGAATCAGCCAAGCAGAAGAAAGAATCTCAGAGCTTGAAGACCAAAACACAGAACTAACCCAAACTGTCAAAAGCATAGAAAAGAAGCTCAAAAAGACAGAACAAAACCTGCAAGAGATGAATGATCACTTCAAGACACCAAACCTAAGAGTAATTGGGCTTCCTGAGGAAGAAAGAGAAACAGAAGCTACATTGGAACAAACATTTCATGAAATCATTCAAGAAAACTTCCCTCATCTCATTAAGGATGAAAAAATTCAAACACAAGAGATTCAGAGAATACCTGCAAGACAACAAATAAGAAGACCAACTCCCAGACACATAATAATTCACCTAAAAAAAGTAGCTATGAAAGGAAAAATCCTAAAGGCAGCAAGAGAAAAAGGCCAGATTACCTACCAGGGAAAACCAATTAGAATAGCAGCAGATTG
>NW_007066951.1:0-847 GCF_000164805.1 Carlito syrichta | reverse complement strand
TACCTGGTCCGTGGCAAGTGCTCAAGAAAGTCACAAGCTTTTATTATTATAAATACCCCATGGGTACTGCATGTTCTGAGGTCTGAGGGGTGTCTCTGTAAATGTATTGGTATCACCTAAAAAAAAAGACTTTCATAGGAGAGACAACAGTTGGATCTATTCAAATTAGATATGTAGTGAACACAGGGATTCTTTTGGAAATGTGGGTGACATGAAGAAGTCCAAATTCAGCAAATACAGAGGGTGCAAAAAATGTATACCCATTTTAAGAAAGGAAAAATATATACTGATAACAAAAGATGAATACAAGTCACAATTGACTTCTGCAATTACTAGAGATGCTCAGCATGGTTACCATAGTGTCCAGACACTTCTGAAAAGTACTTTGAAAAGTAATACATAGAAAACATCTCTGAAAATGTGTATACAGGGCAATAACCTTGTGTCCCCTCCGGCTTGGGAGATTTTCTGTCCTCTCAATAAATCCTGTTTTTTTTAAAGAAAGAAAATGTGTATACATTCTTTTAACACCTTCGGTAGATTAAGATGAAACATCTCAGCAAAATGAAAAGGCACAGACTCTCCACACCTGCAGGCCTCAGCACGGCATCGCTCACTGCCTGTGAGTTCTTGTAGATGGGCTGGGCATGCTCAAGGCTTGTAATTCATTCTGCAGGTTTTCTACCCCAAGTACACAGGGCCCCTCCTTTCACCAAACAGAGACTTAAGCAGATGAAGACAGTGAAGTACCAGTAGAGCATTTTCTAGCACCTCTATTGTGCTGGGTTCTCTTGCCTTCTTCTCAGAGATGGAATTCTGAGACTCACCTCAGCACGAGAAATGGGAC
>NW_007066950.1:0-663 GCF_000164805.1 Carlito syrichta | reverse complement strand
CAGGACAGGAGAATCGCTTGAGCCTAGTCATTTGAAACAAGCCTGGGCAGCATAGCAACACCTCATCTCTACAAAAAATAAAAAAAAAAATTACCTGAGTGTGGTGGCACATGCCTTTAGCCCCCAGCTACTCGAAAGACTGAGACGGGAGGATCACCTGAGCCTAGGAGGTTGAGGCTGTAGTGAGTTGTAATCATGCCACTGCACCCCAGTCCGGGTGAAAGAATGAGACCGCTGATTCAAAATGAAGTAGGCACTATTGTGATCCTCATTTTACAGATGAGGAAACTGAGGCACAGAGAAGTCAAGTCTGCTAAAGTCACAGAACAAATAAGTAGTTGTGCCAGAATTCCAACACTGACCCTCCAGCACTATAGCTATCTCTTAACTTTGTTCATGTAAACTTGTATTTCTTTTCTTTTCTTTCTTTCTTTTTTTTTTTTTTTTTGAGACAGGGTCTTGCTTTCTTGCTCAGGCTGGAGTGCAGTGGCACATCATAGTTCACTGCAGCCTTAAACTCCTGGGTTCAAGGGATCATCCCACCGCAGCCTCGCAAGTAGCTGGGATTACAGCACATGTCACTATGCCCTACTAATTTTCATTTTTAATTTTTTTTTGTAGAGATGGAGTATCAATATGTTGCCCAGGCTGATCTCAAACTCG
>NW_007066949.1:0-652 GCF_000164805.1 Carlito syrichta | reverse complement strand
CGGGTCTCGAACCCGCGGGCTCAGGCAATCCACTCACCTCAGCCTCCCCAAAGGCACGGGATTTACAGGTTGAGCCACCGAGACTGGCTTAAAAATCTGCATTTTTAGGTCCATTATTAATCTATATCATCTCCCTCACCCATATATAGTCTGAATTAAGATAAATGACAGTGCAAATGGATGTAAGGGTAATATTTAAAGACAAAGATTTAAAGAATCAAAGAAAAGAGACAAAGACATTAACGATGAACAGGAAGTGTGCAACTTGAACCACTGTGAATCTGGTGGTGGATTTACTGACAGATTAAAGAAAGAAGAAGACTTGCAGGGAGCAGGACTTGGGAAAGAGATGAGGCATTCAGTTTTAATCTTGTGGGTCTTATTGCTGCTATGAAAATGCAAATGGCAATATAAATGTTTACACTACAGGAGAAAGAGACCATATATACCATCTCATCACGCTGTAACAGCTAAGGTTCCAATATGGGAACTGGACTTTGTAAATTAAAAGTTCCTCCCTGTGGAATTGAAAATTAAGCATTGGATATAAAGAAAGCAGATTACAATATATTCATAATTCACTGGCAGCAATGTGCACTGTGTCACAGCAGTGACAGTTATTGGTGGTATTGTTGTCCTCAGCAATATCCCA
>NW_007066948.1:0-1225 GCF_000164805.1 Carlito syrichta | reverse complement strand
TTCCCATCGCCCCCTGGGTGGCAAGCGTAGAGCTGCACATGGGCAAAGCGTGTCCCATGAGAGAACTCTTAGTTCAAACACAGGCGCTCTGCACAGCCGAAGTCCAAATGAGAAGAAAACCGCGAGACTCAGACTCAGGTGTTGCAGCATGCACCAAGTGAGAATAACATAGATAGCCCCTAAAGAGCGCTGCACATTTTGAAAAGCTCCTTCCCCGGGAAGATGCACATGCACAACAAGCCTCACAGAGGCCGTCTACGCTTATTCAGCAAGGCCAACGCGAGAGTGACTGCATTTCCTAGCCTAGAGAAACGCCAAGGGGTAAAACGTTTCAGGGCTCAAACAGAAGGCAAGCACTGCTTTTCTACAAGTGAGTGTGTAGCACTCATTTCACTCAGTCTGACACCATTGACATGCTCATTCCTACATGTGAAGTATCGACATAACATGCTCGGCTATGCTCATTCAAGCCGTACCTTGAGAATCGTGTATTACACCGTACAGCACACAAGAATCAAACGACTGGAAAATACATCACAATGCAGTCAACATTTGACACAGCATTTCCCAAGCTGATGCACACTCACAGCCAGCAAGCCAAGCCTGTCAGCTCTTCCTCGTAAATGCCAACGGAAGAGCAATGGCTTTGGATAGGAGACGGACAGGTCAGATCAAAAACACGTTAGAATTCAGTAGGTGAACAAATCATGCTTTCCCAAAGATGACAGCGAACCGGTCATGTCGCTCAGTGTGGCACCATGGAGTTGTGCACTTTGTATACAGGAAACGTTGCATCCAGCTCTGGTAGGCCTTTGCATTCAATGTAGGATAATACACGCTGAAAAACAGGGAGAATCAGGCGTCACGCCAAAGACCAAGCCACTTAATACTTGTTGCCCCCCCATTCAGTGACGTGCCGTTTGAGGAATGTCTCCCATGGAAGACTGTTGTTTTCCGGAAAGCAAACAATGGCTCTCGGGCCTCGTTGGCAAATGAACCCGCAGAGCCATTGTATTCCGTGTGAGACGCCCGTGTCAAAAGAGAAAACTTTTCAGCATTCTCCGCTGAATGAAGCATGCTTGGCTACCCATGGCTGTGGAGATCTGGATCCAGTCAGTGCAGCAGCTGAAGTTGCACTCTGGTCACCAAATGCTCCCCGCCTAGTATAGTGCATATACAGGAGAGCTCTGAGAATCAGGGAAGGAGAGCACGCACAAAGCCAGTG
>NW_007066947.1:0-788 GCF_000164805.1 Carlito syrichta | reverse complement strand
GGAGTAGATGAGTGAATCCTTTCCTTGGCCCTTTCCACCTCCCATGAGCAGTGCGTTGCTCTGTCGTCCCTGGGTCCGACCACAGGACTCGATTCTGGCAGCTCACTAACTGCAGTGGACAGACTGGGTCCAGCGCTGACCTGTAAACTCCTATAGTACAGCGACTGTCTGAACAAATTACTTCTATGTCCAGGAACCAGCAGCCTTCCTTCAGTTAAGTGGGGGTTTCATGTTTGTTTGGATTTGCTTTATTTGACTAGTGCTACTGCAGGCACTAGTCCTAGTTGGTAGGGATACAAAGATGAACATCACAGTGAATTTGCTACTGGTCAGTGGGAGAGAAGGAACAAGACAAGCAGTTTAATGCTGTATGATAAAGTTAGCATCCAGGGCCTGGGTACTTGGGAACATGTGGAAGGAATTTTTAATGCAGGGAGTCAGAGAAAGTGTCCCATCTATGTTGAGAAAATGATTGGTTGATTAAATTCACAAATAGGACACGATGACTGTAATCCCAGCAGTTTTGGAAGCCAAGACAGGAAGATCAATTGAGCCAGGAGTTTGAGATCAGCCCAGGCAACATAGCCAAAACCTGCCTCTACAAATAAATATTAAAATAGATAAATGAATGACTGTGATCTATTTGGTAATTGTATCTACAAATTTAGGGTTGATAGTAAGTCCAAACAGCTATCCCATAACTGCAACACTGAAAATAGTTGTTCTTCACTTGCCAAGGATGAGGAAGATTTAGTATAGAAGCTCCATGAAAGTAAATGGTTGATGTG
>NW_007066946.1:0-705 GCF_000164805.1 Carlito syrichta | reverse complement strand
CCCGGGAGGCGGAACCGCGTTGCGCCTCGGTGCTCGCAGGCAGGATTCTGAGGAAGGATCGCGTCAACCCAGCAGGTCACGCAGCCGGGACGCGACGCGCCGTCCTCACGCCAGGGCGCTGCAGCCCCCCAATGGCGAGGGACCCGGAGCCCCGCCCCCACAAGAGAGAGATTGACAGCAGGTACCATTCATTGTGCAGAGTAGGTGTCTGATACATTTCAACAACTCCAACGTAACACTAACACATGAGAAAACGCAAACATGGTCAGAAAGGAAACATGCCAGAGATCTACACATACCGCTGCAGGGAAAAAGACACAAATCGGGACAATTCATTTTAAGCAGTAGTATACAGTTGCTATCTCTACTCAATGAAACATATCGAATGAGTCAACTGGGATATATTTCAAAAATAAGTTAATTAAAAATCAGCAATAGGATATTTTATCTAAGCACATTTCAATAAAATAAGGGTATGTGTTTTTATTTGGGTGTGGAAAAAAGTGATTAAGGCTATAGAAACAAGAATTCCTTTCTAATGACTGGCCATGGATTCAGGGATCTGGTATAAACGTTTTCTTCTTCATTTGTAATTTGAAAGAAGTAGGGTACAATTCAGGGTGAAATATATTAATATTCATTTTACAGGAACCCTTGTTGTTCAGGCCTGTCCCCGAACGTCCCGGCACCCCGGGCACAAACCGA
>NW_007066945.1:0-809 GCF_000164805.1 Carlito syrichta | reverse complement strand
GATGCCAGGTCAACACTAGCAGTGGCTAAAGTGAGAATGCAGTGAGAGAAATGGATGCTGATATCTAGCAGAGGGACAGACACAGAGGTGCTACTATTGCTGTACACTGGAACCTGGGCAGGAAATGCTCTAGCATGCCCACCATTGGGCAGCAGATCAGTGCCCTGGGACTTAGAAGTGAAATCCACATCTCTCTGGGATTGATAATCACAAACCCAAAGGACATCACTTTGGGTGAATGCTCCCTGGAAGGACAGGGCCAGTGCAGAGTCCCAGTCACCCCATCCCCCATTCTGGCAAATTCATGGGACAATGGGTTCAATCAGAGGAGGAAGACCTAGCCAGAGAAGGGTGGGATACTCATATGTCTCCATTGCATGGACATATTGTGAGATGGTGGGAAGCTGGTTTCAGGGTCCTACACCCCAAACGTTAGACATTGCAGTCTGAAAGTAGCTTCTGAATCTTAGTGCCCCACAATACACCCTATTCAACCTTGACTGCAAAGACACAGCACAACTTCTCACTTCCAGTCCCATCTCAAAATAAGACCATCAAAGTCCCTGCTCAGGGAAGGAGAACAGACTGAGCAAATAACAGAAGTGGAAGCTTCTTCCTCTATCACTGAATAATGGAATTAAAGAAAGAGGAAAGTGACCTGTCACGAATGAAGAAAAATCAAGGGAAGATCAACAGTAATCCCTAGAATCACAAAGTGACAGTACTTAAAAAAAACAGACCTCAGAGCCCATACAATGGAAGTCACCCAAAATTGGCCCCACAAATTAAAAAAGATGAATTTGCTCAGT
>NW_007066944.1:0-614 GCF_000164805.1 Carlito syrichta | reverse complement strand
TTTCCAGCCCGGTTGCTCATTCTCGACACCACTCACAGTCAGGCAGGTCTTCTGGCCACAAACAGATAAAAGCCTACCAGTGAAGACCTTGTAAAACACAATGGATAAAAGCCGGTTGAATCCTATGACCCTGTGTTCCACAACACCCCAATGCTCAGATCACCCTCCTCCACTAGTGCCAGTGTCTGTTCTGAGTGCCCAGCTCCTCCGTCCGCACCCGACTCCCTCTCTGGTTGTTGTCACTTCAAGGCAAGAAACCGAGCTGCTGCATCGGTTCCATATTCAGATTTTCTGTCATTTTCTGCCACCCTGTCCTCACAGCTACTTCCTGAAGCTTGAGTCGGTTCCTTCTCCTTTAGACATTTACATTTTAAAAGGATTAAATGTTTCTCTGCCTGGTCTTTCACACGGTCTTCAGGGTGAGGATCATGGGAGGCACAGAAAATGCTGCTATTACTCTGAGTCTGTCCGCTTGTCGAAGAAACAAACATTCAGCCAGAAAACACATTAGAAAATGTAGTAGAACAGCTTTTGTGATGACTTTGTATCTGTGACAGTAAAGGAATTCGAAGCACTTGGTATGGGCTGTAGTCATCAAGAAAGCCTTCATGAGA
>NW_007066943.1:0-552 GCF_000164805.1 Carlito syrichta | reverse complement strand
CACTCCATCCAAGGACCACAGAATACACATTCTACTCATCACCACATGGAACATATTCTAAGATCGACCACATACTCGGCCATAAATCAAGCATAAGCAAATTTAAAAGGACCGAAATTCTACCAAACACCTTCTCGGACCACAGTGGAATAAAAATAAACATTGACACTAACAAAGTCCCCCCAAAACCCACAAAGACATGGACACTAAACAGCATGATGCTAAACAACTCCTGGGTCAACGACGACATCAAAACAGGGATCAAAAGATACCTGGAAACAAATGAAAATGAAGAAACATCTTACCAGAATCTCTGGGATGCCCTGAAAGCTGTAGTAAGAGGGGAATTTATATCCCTACAAACACAAATGAAGAAAATGGAAGGAACAGAAATTCACAACCTAACAAGCCACCTAAAGAAGCTGGAAAAGCAAGTCCACAAAAACCCTAATTTCAGCAGAAGAATCCAGATTACCAAATAAAAGCCCAAATCCAGGACATAGAAGACAAAAAGATAATACAAAAAAATCAATGAAACAAAAAACTGGTCTC
>NW_007066942.1:0-813 GCF_000164805.1 Carlito syrichta | reverse complement strand
GACCTTGAGAAAGCAGATATAGGCAGCAAAAGCGGCAAGTGACGGGGTGCTGTCGAGGGAGAGCGGTCAGCTTCACGGGACACCGGAGGCTGACATCCCGTCCGCGAGGTTCACGTAGTGAATTATTGTAACAGGGGCCCTCCCACCTCTTCCCCCGGGGAAGCCTGTCACTCACCTTAGGGGACACCCGGAGGTCGCCTCCATCGGCTGCCTGGCGATGTCTCGGTGTCTCACATCAAGGCTCAGGTGGAATCTGCCGCATGTATTTCCATCCCAGGCGCCCACATCGCGGGACTCTGTGAAGCAGCCCTGAAGCGCAAGCTGGACTTCAAGTCTGTGACTCACCCTCCCTCAGCTGATTTGGGGATAGGGCCGGTGATGAAACACGCACTCACAAGCACACATCACCTTCTCACACACGCGCATATCCCCAGAACAATGAATTTTGTAGTAGAACCTAAATGCCGTATCTTGGGAAATATTTTCACTTCACAATTTGAAACGATAACTCGTTCAATCTTCAATGATTAACCCTTAGGTTAAATGTGCAGCTTTTTTTCCCTCACAACATCGAAAATTCTAGGCCACCCAATCTTTAGTAGGATTTGGGAATCATGAGAGCTGTGAAGAAGAGCGTACAATACTCGGAAAAACAAAATAAAATACACCAGAACGAAACAGAAACGCCTCACACCAGAAAAACAGGGACAATCACAGCAGGCCTGAAGAGAGTCTGTGGGCTCCTCGGGAAGGCAATGAATATATCATACTCACCTGTCCTACGATTATAGTACATTTCTCATTCCATGATTA
>NW_007066941.1:0-1025 GCF_000164805.1 Carlito syrichta | reverse complement strand
TTGTCCTTGCTGCAGCCCAGAAGTTTCATCCCCACATTTGCAGTGTGAGAAGATACACAGAGGGACTCAGGCCACTTGACCTGACCATTTTATGTCAACTTTGCATGCATGCTTGTGAAAAGTAGAAACAGTGTGTGGGGAAGGGAAGAGGAAGAGGATGGAGTGTTTTCTTCTCCCCAACACACTTCTCATGGGGAAGTTGGCCCATAACATGTGACCCACTCATGACAAAGGAGGACAACTTAGGCAGCATTCCCAGATCAGGAAGCTGCCCTTCCATGTCCTCTGCATTTATTTAGGTCTACTCCGATGCCTCTGCACATCAGAGCCACCCTCAATGTCCCCATGATGATAGCAGGATGCTCAGATGAAATCCCATTACCACTTGCTCCATTCTGAAGCTCTCTTTCCCCCAGTGGGAATCTGTGGGACCTGTGGTCCACTCTCTTAGGAATAAGCTGAGTGACTGGCAGGTGAATCATGACTTCTCATGTGACCTAGGATGCTTCTTAGTGGACAGAGCTAGGTGAGTTTAACCTCCTGCACTGATAAAATTTAGTTTCCACAATAGCTATGGGTACGTCAACCAAAATGCTCTAGGGGAGACACACATTCCTGTGGAAGTTTGGGGAAGAAGGGTCTCCTTTTCCTGTCTCCCTTGTCTTTCTCAGATGCTGCTGATGGCAGAGTCAAGTTCAGAAGAGTCCAAGAGACTTCTGCCCGTCTGTCTCCATCTATTAGCATTGCTGCAGACAAGTACCATGGGCAGAAAGGAGGGGCTTCAACAACAGAAATTCATTGTCTAACAGTTCTGGAGGCTCAAAGCCCAAGACCAAGGTGTTGGCATTGTTGATTCCTTCTGTGGTCTCTCTCCTTGACTTACAGACCAACCAGCTGCCTTCTTGTTATGTCCTTACATGACGTGTCCTCTGCACATGGATGTCCCTGGTATCTTTCTGTGAGTCCAGATGTCCTCTTTTTATTAGGACACCAGTCAGATTAAAGTCCATTCTAAAGGCCTCATG
>NW_007066940.1:0-859 GCF_000164805.1 Carlito syrichta | reverse complement strand
GGAAAAGTATTTTAAAAACGTGGGAGGAAGAAGGCAGGTCAGAAAGAAAAAAGATGAAGCATATATCTATGTGTTTTGATTTTCCTTAAATTAGATTACCTCCATCTCCACATTTGTACAGGGTAGATTGAAATAACTGCTGTTACCTGGCACAGATTACAACAATTTTTATGTATATTACTGCATTTTGTTTCATCTGAATATAATTTATACTTTGCAAATTTGACTTTCAAATTCTGGTTTTCTTAGACATTGACTGTCCACCATTTAAGGCAATTAAACATTCATCATTAACAACTAACAGGGTTCTGTAACACAGTATTAAGGCCATAGTTCCACTCCAGTAAATAACTGTTCAAATTTCTCTGTACCTTGTGCCCTGGCCTGAACACTACTCATTGACCACAACAAATTGACAACCTGACCTCCAGCCCACAAGTAGCTTGACCTCTTCATTTCATTCTGCCCATTGCTCTTTTCTAATGTTATATTTGTGTGTGATCTACAAATTCCAATTCTGTAACACATTGGAGTTTGTTTTCAGAAGTTGCATCCTTCAGTAACTGTCTCCTGCTTATCTTTCTGGCCGTGGCCCTTCCTCAGAACTTGCTCCATGACACCTTGGTGACTGACTGTCAATCTGGTATGGCTCCAGGTTCCTCCTTTCCTGGGCACTGCTCTCAAGAGCAGACTTCACTGGATCAGGCTTATTGCCTAGATCTTACACCCTCTTCTGTGTACTGGTATCAAAGGGCTCAATGGAGCTCATGCTGGCACAAGAACAAAGGATACAACATATTCAAGTCCAAGTGTCTTCATTATTATCTTACAGTATTCTGCAATAGAACTTCAGTTGGCG
>NW_007066939.1:0-505 GCF_000164805.1 Carlito syrichta | reverse complement strand
GAAGCAGAAGCTGAAGGAGAAGGAGAAGAAGAAGAAGAAGCAGAAGCAGAAGCAGAAGAAGAAGAAGCAGAAGAAGCAGAAGAAGAAGCAGAAGCAGAAGAAGCAGAAGCAGCAAAAGCAGAAACAGAATCAGAAGCAGAAGAAGCAGAAGAAGAAAAAGCAGAAACAGAAGCAGAAGCAGAAGAAGCAGAAGCAGAATCAGAAGCAGAAGAAGCCGAAGACGAAGCAGAAGCAGAAGCAGCAGCAGAAGCAACAGAAGCAACAAAAGCAGAAGAAGAAGAAGCAGAAGAAGACGCAGCAGAACCAGAAGAAGCAGCAGAAGCAGCACAGCAGCAGAAGCAGCAGAAGCAGCAGCAGAAGCAGCAGAAGCAGAAGCGGAAGCAGAAGCAGAAGAAGCAGAAGAAGCAGAAGCAGAGTAAGAAGCAGAAGAAGCAGAAGAAGAAGCAGAGGAAGAAGAAGAAGAAGAAGAAAAAGAAGAAGAAGATGATGAAGAAGAAGCTGAAGC
>NW_007066938.1:0-803 GCF_000164805.1 Carlito syrichta | reverse complement strand
CCCCTAGCTAGACTCACCAAGAAAAAACGAGAAAAAAACCAAATAAGCATAATCAGAAACACAAAAGATGAAGTCACATCTGACCCTAAAGAAATACAAAAGATCATTAGAGACTACTACGTACACTTGTATGGAAACAAACTTGAAAACCAGAAGGAAATGGAAGACTTTCTGACATCACACAACCTACCTAGGTTGGAACAAGAAGAAATTGAGACCCTAAATAAACCAATAACAATCAAGGAAATCGACCACGTAATAAGAAAACTTCCTACAAAAAAAAGCCCTGGTCCAGATGGCTTTCCAGCAAGAATTCTACAAGACATTTAAGGAGGAGCTGATACCAATCCTACTGAAGGTATTCCAGGCAATTGAAAAAGATGGAACTCTCCCCAAATCATTTTACGAAGCCAACATCACATTGATACCCAAACCAGGGAAAGATCCAACAAAGAAAGAGAACTACAGGCCAATATCTTTGATGAACATAGATGCTAAAATTCTCAACAAGATCCTAGCAAACCGGATTCAGCAATACATCTCAAAAATCATCCATCATGACCAAGTAGGCTTCATTCCTGGCATGCAAGGCTGGTTCAATGTTCGTAAAACCATAAATGTAATTAAATACATCAACAGATGTCAAAACAAAAACCACATGATCATATCACTAGATGCAGAAAAAGCTTTTGATAAAATCCAGCACCCCTTCTTGATAAAAACCCTTGAACATCTAGGCATACAGGGAACATACCTCAAAATAGTAAAAGCCATCTACGAGAAACTCACAGCCAGCATACTCG
>NW_007066937.1:0-778 GCF_000164805.1 Carlito syrichta | reverse complement strand
TCTCCTATTGTGACTGACGTCAGGCTCCACCTTTGTTTGTCCCTCCCAGTCATGGACCAGCTCTGTGGATCTGACATTCAGAGGATCACTGGGAAGGAGGGGATTTGTGTCAGCCCAAGACTCACCACTGATCTCTTTGGAGTTCTTCCTCCTCCCTTCTGGCCACACGCTTTGTCCCAGAGCTGGTTCAGGGTAGGGGATGGGGTGCCTGGAACTCAGCACTCATCAGGTCCCTCTGAAGTTTGTGCTCTCAGGATATTGCCTTTGGGCCATGGTCAAGCCCTGAATAGTTGATCCATCAGTCACAGAGATCGGATCTGTTGGTCCTGCACCACCTTCAATATGGTGGTGGGGTGCCTCTCTTGTCCTCTTCTGTGGAAACTTGCCTCTGGACTGTGTACAGAGCCCTTTCCAGTGCCCTGCCAGGTGCTAAAGTGATAAGGGAAAGCCCTGAACAGTCTGTCTCCTGCTTCAATGGTGTGAGAGCGCCTGGGGCAATAGTGTCTCTCCGCAGCTTTTCTAAAGGAAAACTTCTGTGTGTATTCTTTTTTTTTGGAGTTGCAGTCTCACTCTGTCACCCAGACTGGAGTGCAGTGGCCGCTCCCGGCCACCGCAGCCTCCACCTGCTGGGCTCCGGCGATCCTTCCGCCTCAGACTTCCAGGTAGCTGGAACTACAGACGCGCGCTACCACGCCCGGCTAATTTTTGATTTGTTGTAGAGATGAGGTCTCGTCAAGTTGCCCAGGTGGGTCTGGACTCTGCGGGCTCAGGCAATCCA
>NW_007066936.1:0-991 GCF_000164805.1 Carlito syrichta | reverse complement strand
TAACTCTGAGTTCTTAGTTCTATGTGACTGTAGATGCAATAGATCTCTTAGCTCAACAACTGAGTTGGGGTTCAGTGAACACTTGTAGAATTTGCTCATCATGTCTTAATTTTTTTGATTCAGAGTCTCACTCTGTCACCCAGGTTGGAGTGCAGTGACACAATCCCAGCCTCAACATGCTAGGCTCAGGTGATCTTTCTGCCGCAGTTTTCCAAGTAGCTGGAACCACAGGCCTGCACTACCATGCCTGTTTTTTTTTTTCTTTCATTGTAGAGATTAGGTATTGCCAAGTTGCCCGGGTTGGTCTCAAACACCTAGGCTCTGGCAGTCTTCTCACCTCCACCTCCCAAAATGCTGGGATTACAAGTGTGAGCCACCATGTCCAGCAGCTCGTGAATTTTACCAGTGGGAAAAGCTTTCTTTACACAGCCGGGTGTGTGTGACTCCTCCTAAGAGACAACCTCTTCATACTCCTGCTTATGTTTTGTTTTGCACATGTGATTTTCAATTGCAGCTGTGGATGATGATCACTTTAGGAATAAAAAGCCAAGTGCGGCACTGTTGCTTTGTATTAACTCTTTGATGAATTCTGCCAGGATTTAAGTGAGATTCACCTGCTCTTACATCTTAGGATCTTTTGGGGATCTCTGCACATTGTGTTAGCAACTTCAAGACAATGGCTTTACCTTTCTGGTTTTCACATGTTGGAAACCTTCAAAGCATCACATCTATCTCAGCTCACCTGGCCATTCTTTGGTTTGTAAGCTCTGAAAACCTTTTCCTTTGAGGCTTCTGCTCTCATTCCATTCTTGGTGGACTCTTCCCCCAGAGTGCCTCTGTAGTGAGTGGACACTTGTGTCATTAGGGCCCTGGCAGACCTTGACCTGCTGCAGGTGTGTCACTGCTGCCTTGTGTAGCAAAGCTTCCTGGCATTAATTGGATGGGCCTCCAAATCACAAGCCAAGACACAAGCTCTGCATGTATCAGATCT
>NW_007066935.1:0-591 GCF_000164805.1 Carlito syrichta | reverse complement strand
GTCAACTTGCTAGTCAACTTGCTAGTCAGCTAGTAAAGTTAGCTAGCTATCCACCTAGCTAATTAAGTCAGCTATCAATTCAGCTAACTATTCAGCTAGCTAGTTAAGTCAGCTATCTTTACAGCTTGCTTGTCAGCTAGCTAGCTGGTCAACTAGATAGGTAAGTCAGCTAGCCAGCTAACTATCCAGTTAGCTAGCCAGTTAAGTCAGCTAGCTAGACACCATATAGCTTGTTTGTTATCTAGATATGTCAGCTGGATAGCCAGCTAGAAGGTCAGCTAGCTAGTTAATTCAGCTAGCAAATCAGCTAGTTATTTAGCTAACTAGTCTGCTATCAACTCAGCTAGCTGGTCATCTAACTAGTGGGCTCGCTCACTTTCCATCAGGTCAGCTTACTAGTCAGCTCTCTCGCCAGCCAACTGGTCAGAAACTAGTCGGTTCACTCGCCATGCAACAGGTCAACTAACTTGTTGGCTTGCTCACAGGCCAACTGGTAAGCTAGCTAGTCGGCTTGCTCGCCAGCCAACTATTTAATTCAGTTACCCAGTCAGCTGATTCGCCACCTGACTAGTTAAGGCAGTTTGCCCACAG
>NW_007066934.1:0-708 GCF_000164805.1 Carlito syrichta | reverse complement strand
TTCTGACTTACACTGTTCTCGATTTTATTGCCCTGTCTCTGTATAGTTATCAGTTCTCTTTAGGGAATCTTTGTTATGTGTCTTTCTTCACCTCTTCCTGGTCCTGTGTCTCTTTCTCACCTGATAGTTGGTATGTATATCTGTTTTCCCTCTCGCACTTCTCTCTTCCTAACTCCCTATTGACCCCCCTTCCTCCATTATTTTCCTCTTTTATATGGCCCCTTTTTAAATCTAGGGACCAAGACTGCATACTGCTGAACAGACAGACTGTAAAGCAGAGGGAAAAGTGAACAAAGCCAGAAGACCCTCATAAGGAAGAACAGGTCATTGCAGAAGAGAAATAAAAGCAACCCCACCTTCCCTCAAAAACAAAATTGTAGAGGGGGAGGGAAAGGGGAAGAGGGAGAAAAATCTACAGAAATGAAGAAAAACCAAAAGAAGAGTATGAGTCTCTCCCACACGCCTGAGAGAGCAGACACTGAGAAAACTGCCTTTGGAATGCAAACAATGAAAAGTCCACAGAATGAAGGGTCTCAAACTGCAAATGTAGATATCAAAACAATAATGGAGAGATTAAAAAGAATTGAGGAGACACAAGAAGAAACTAGGAAGGAGCTGATATCTGAGTTAACAGTAATAAAGAATACTGTGAATGAAATAAATAACAAATTGATAAGCATGGAAAGTAGAATTACACAAGCAGAAGAA
>NW_007066933.1:0-613 GCF_000164805.1 Carlito syrichta | reverse complement strand
CACTTGGTTCTTCTTTGTCTTTCTTTTGGTCTTGGGGTTGGTTCATGTATATTTTATTCTTTTCCCTGTAGTCTTATGAAGAACGTTGTTCTTTTTTCCTTTTCTTCTGTGTTTAGTACTTTCTTAAGTGTTTCATGTAGAGGTGGTTTGGTGGCAGCATAAGTTTTTAGGGATTTGATATCTGGGAAAGATTTTAATTCTCCCTCACTGATGAAGGTTAGCTTGGCCGGGTAAGGTATTCTTGGTTGAAATTGTTTATCTTTTAGGACTTTGAAGATAGGGCTCCAAGCTCTCCTAGCCTGTAGGGTTTCTGTAGATAAATCTGCTGCTATTCTGATTGGTCTTCCATGGTAGGTGATCTAGCCTTTTTGTCTTGCTGCCTTTAGGATTTTTTTCTTTTATGCCTACTTTGTTTAGGCAAATTATTATGTGTCTAGGAGTTGATCTTCTCATTTGTTGTCTTGCAGGTGGTTCTCTGAATCTCTTGTGTTTGAATTTTTGCATCACAGATTAGATAAGGGAAGTTTTCTTGAATGATCTCATGGAAAGTTTGTTCCAGTGTGGTCTCTGTCTCTCTTTCTGCTTCAGGTATGCCAATTATTCTTAGGTTTGG
>NW_007066932.1:0-737 GCF_000164805.1 Carlito syrichta | reverse complement strand
TAAAATCCAGCTTTCAAAGCCAGACAAAAGATGGAGATGCGTGGACAGTCCCGGCCCCCTTTGGGAGACTGCCAGATAAAGCCGCCTTTTCACATTGCTCAACTGGAGCGAACGTGCAAACAGGGCGTCACTTGGAGATACGTGGAGAGGCTCAGCATGTCCCAGCATGGCAGTGCCAGCTCTGCAGTCACTTCCATTGGAATCACCCCTGACTCATTGCTATGCCAATTTATTTTGCTGCTTAAATTCATTATATTAAAATGTTTTAATTAGGTGATGAGATATGGGCTTGTCTGGTGTGTAGCATCACTCCTGCATTTTTTGGTCATGTCGGTGTATTTAAACCTCAGGGGAAAGAAGAATATTTGTATTCCCACGGCACCCTCCTGGAACAGATTAAATACTGTTTTCTCTTGCTGCCTACCTCATGATCTCACTGCTTTGGGGCTGTATGATGGGAAAGAAATCGTGTCAGCAATTGCCATATTGTGAAGAGTTGTAGGGAACACTATAGCCACTGTGTCATTGTACTTGAGTTTTAGTTTATAAGAATAAAAAGAGTCATGAAGGAGAGCCCACAAATGTCTTATCAAGACCTGTGCCCCCTTGATAAAAAATGACCGACCGGGTGCACTCCAGGAGACCGAGGTGAGGGGATTGCCTGAGCCCACGGGTTCGAGAACAGCCTGGGCAACTTGGTGAGACCTCATCTCTACAATAAATCAAAAAATTAGCCG
>NW_007066931.1:0-884 GCF_000164805.1 Carlito syrichta | reverse complement strand
CCAGACAGAGCAGGTTTGTTCATGAGATGACCCAGGGCTGCAGGCCGCTCATGTTTGTCATTTATGCTCCCACGACCTGAGGAATTCATTTTCCAGTGTCGTCGCCATCAGCACATTCTTCTATAGGAATAATGTGAACTATAAAATATGAAATGCTCCAGCGTCGGTGGAAATTTGAGAGCCTTGCCTTTTCCCCCCTAATGTAATATAAAGTGTTTTAACAAAAGCATGGTTAGCTCCATACATTTTAAATGTCAAACTTGTACATAATGTACCTCCTGAGAATTTCAACTTCAAACTTGGAACTTGTAAAGCCACAAAACATCTTTAGAGGCTTACTGAATCAAATAAACAATGTGTTTCAGAGAGACTTAGTGAAGAAATTATTTTTTTAACCAGTGTTTCTCACGGTGCTTTTCAGGTGAGGATGGTGATGAGACTGGGTCACAGTTCAGGACTGCCATCCATGGGAAAGTTTGGAAGCAGGACTGCAGATTTTACCTGGAAAGCCAAAGTGACTTAGATGAGGTGCTAGTTCTTCTTACCTTTGTGATTGCTATTTTAGGTTTTATGAAAATTGAAATCAGTTGCTATTTTAAAACATTTAAGTATGGTCCCTGGACCATAATAAGCATGATATCCTGTTTTAAAAAGGTAAGATTATAAATTACAGAAATGAGTGATCACTTCCTGGCTTTCACTTATTTCTGGTTTTAAAGTAGAAAACTTTACAAAACTATAGTTTTAAAAACCATGGCAATCTCTATTCTATAACTATTATAATTTCCAAATTAAACAAATTTCTGATTTAACGTTAAATTTTGATTTTAAAATGTATTCTACTTTAGTTTCTATGGGTAATGATCTATCAAGATCATAAACAA
>NW_007066930.1:0-792 GCF_000164805.1 Carlito syrichta | reverse complement strand
AAATTGGGTCACATTTATGGACAGAAAAATAGAAGTGAGAAATAGAAACAGCTGGAATGGTTAGAGCTCAGTGTCTGCCGTATTGCAAAAATAGTTTGAACAGTTGGTCACCTGTGATAGGTCAAAACTCTGTGATTGGTTTAAGAATAGGTTTCAATTTATTTACACACTTAGTTGGGCAACATTTGCTATATGTGGAGGAATCTTTAAGCCAAACTTGCCATATTTAGGAGGGCAGCTTTAAGCTAAACTTAATTTAACAGACATTATAGGCCAAACTCCGTGGCTCAGCCTGTAATCCCAGCACTTTGGGAGGATGAGGCGAGTGGATTGCCTGAGCTTGCGTGTTCAAGAATAGCCTGGGCAACTAAGCAAGACCTCATCTCTACCATAAATCAAAAGTTAGCCAGGTGTGGTAGTGTGAGCCTGTAGTTCTGGCTACTTGGAAGGCTGAAGTAGAAATATCGCCAGAGCCCTGTAGGTCAACGCTGGTGTGGCCCTGAGTGTGCCACTGCACTCCAGCCTGGGTGATGGAGTGAGACTCTGACTCAAAAAAATTTTTAAAAAGACATTTTAACCCTAAAATTAGATAAACATCTTGTCTCAACATTTCTAAAGTTAAACTCAGCTTTTCTGTTAAAATTTTAAATATTCATGCCTTTTTCCCTCCTCTTTGTGACACGTAGCCACTAATACAAAAATTTTAAAAATAAAAAAACCAAAAACATAAACATGATTTCAGCTTGTCTCACCTGTTCTGTGTTTCATCCAGTCAGTTCTACACACATGCAG
>NW_007066929.1:0-786 GCF_000164805.1 Carlito syrichta | reverse complement strand
TGTAGTGACCTCAGCAAAGCACTATGTGTCTATCTGTCTTAGCCTAGAACTGTCTTGTGAACCTATTACTTTCAGCAAAAAGAAGTGACTCTAACTTAACATTCTTGACAATCCCCCAAAATAGCAGAAATCGTGCCCTTCGCCAGTGAAACCAGGACCCTCATGGAGTCATTTGTGTGGTCTCTGTGGCCTTAGATAACACATTCCAAACCAGAATTTTTTATCTTGTCGATGGATGATCACAGTGCTGGAGTTCAATGCTCTATTTCACATTCTCAGTTTGTTTTGAATAGAGAAATTGCAACTTACTCCATACCCTTCTTTCACGGAGTTTCTCTTTGAGGAAAGAAAGACACACCGATAGCATTTATTAAGTGTTAATTGTAACCTAACCCCATGTTAAGCTTTTTATGTATATAATTTCACTGAATTCTTATAGCAATTCAGGAACATAGATCTCACTACCTTGAATTTAGAGATGGGGAAACAAAGGAACAAGCATGTCCAGGGTCTCACAGTTCATCAATAGACAAGACCTAATATTCAGGCTGTCTGGTGAACAAAGCTTCATTCCTGACCAAATGAAGCAAAAGGTCAAAGGGGTGAGGGACACAGGGCTAATTATGAAACACCTATCATATGACATAAAGATGGAAATCACAGACATTGCGGGCGCCAAAAGGGATTAGGCAGGGAGGAGAATAAGGGCTTCAAAACTACATATTGGAAGCTGGGTGTGATGGCTCATGCCTGTCATCCCAGCACTTTGGGAGGCAGAGGCAAGAG
>NW_007066928.1:0-924 GCF_000164805.1 Carlito syrichta | reverse complement strand
TCAGAAACTGTTATTTGTTATTGATGATGCTGATTTTTTAAATTTTTTGATGGTGATAGTGTATATTCAATGAAGAGCTCAATTACAACTATCTCATATTCTTTACATTTTACTCCCCTCAAATTGAACTGAGCTTACTTTGTTTTAACTTTTTGAAAAATTTTTTAGACTCCAGTCTCACACTTTCATATATAAATAAAATGTCATTTTCTCCATCTTAACTGGAATCTTTCCCTTAATGATTCTAAATATTTTTTGAACTGGACCTCTTTTCCAAATATTTTCTTAGCTATGTCTTTGAAATGAGATATCTATCTATATCTATTATCTATTTATCTATCTATCCCCATATATATTTATTGTTATTATACTCATAATATAAAATGTGAGAGTGTACATGAAGAGGTTCCTGTAACTTCATGCATTTGAAGTTGGTTATAGGTAAATACATCTGTGGGAGTTTTATGGGCAAGGTTTGTTTTTTTTTTTTGAGCTGACAGGAAAGAGGGAATAGGGCTTCAGTGCTCCAGCTGCAAGTGGCTGAATTCCGCCATCAGCCTGCAGAAGCTTGGAAAAGAGAGAATTTCTTTTCCACATTCCAGTGAGAATTGCAGGCCGAACCCAGAGCAGAGGACCCATTTGAACCACACCCACAATCCTGCACCTGGAAGATGTGAGATGATACACTTGTGCTGTGTTGAGCCTCCATTTTTCCTGCCATCTGTGATGCATCAAGAGGGAACTAATACACATAGTGAAGGTCACCCAGATGACAAGAGGCTGAGTGAAGGGTACCTACTGCAAAGACTCTGGTCTTTCCCACTGTGGATTCTGCCTCTAAGTCAGAGGAGTCTACAGCAAACAAATCCAGGAGACCAACACAGCCTCTCCTACTCTGGGCCAAGCCTCTAGGCAGGACAGTAT
>NW_007066927.1:0-815 GCF_000164805.1 Carlito syrichta | reverse complement strand
CCAAGTAGCTGGAATTACAGGCATGCGCTACACGCCCAGCTGATTTTTTGATTTATGTAGAGATGAGGTCTCGCTGCCCAGGCGGGTCTCGAACCCGCGGGCTCAGGCAATCCACTCACCTCAGCCTCCCAAAGGCGCGGGATTACAGGCTGAGCCACCGAGCCCGGCTGCCTGATAAATTTTAATTGGATATCCAATATTGTGTATTCTGCCTTTTTTTGCTGCTGGGTATTTTTTCTTTTAGACCTGTAAGTATTCTTCTATTTGTTTCTGGCATGTGATTGTTACTTGGAAACTGTGTGGTTCCTTGGGTCTTGTTTTTTGTTTTGTTTTGTTTAATTTTTCAAAAAGAGACAAGGTCTTGATATGTTGCCAGGCTAGTCTTGAACTCCTGGGCTCAAGTGATCCTCCCGCCTCAGCCTCCTGAGTAGCTGGGACTATAGGCATGCACCACTGCACCCAGCTCTGGGACTTGCTTTTAAGCTGTGTTGGGTGGGACATGAAATGTATTTAGTCTCATGCTGATCTTTCCCTACTACGGAGGCAAGACTGGCTTTCTACTCTAACTGATGCCTCTTAGTCATGAGGATTCCCACTCTGGTTGTTGGACACAGGCACTATTCTGAGCCCTGTGTGGGCTCCAATCCTTCTGGATGGTTCTTTCCCGAGCCTCGGGTGTTTTCTCCATAATTATGCACAGGTCTGTACTCAGGTGAAGCCTCGAGGTGACCCTCTGCAGGTGTCTGTGTCTCTCTGTGCAGTCACTCCTCTCCAGACACTTGTGAACTCTGACCACCTGCCCTCTACCTGTGCCC
>NW_007066926.1:0-747 GCF_000164805.1 Carlito syrichta | reverse complement strand
AAAAATAAGTTAATTAAAAATCAGCAATAGGATATTTTATCTAAGCACATTTCAATAAAATAAGGGTATGTGTTTTTATTGGGTGTGGAAAAAAGTGATTAAGGCTATAGAAACAAGAATTCCTTTCTAATGACTGGCCATGGATTCAGGGATCTGGTATAAACGTTTTCTTCTTCATTTGTAATTTGAAAGAAGTAGGGTACAATTCAGGGTGAAATATATTAATATTCATTTTACAGGAACCCTTGTTGTTCAGGCCTGTCCCCGAACGTCCCGCCACCCCGGGCACAAACCAACTACTGCAAGTCCTGGCCCTCCCCCTCCCCTGCATCTCCCAACTCTGAAAATCTTTTTTGTTGTCGTTATTATGATGGTTGTTCAAGGTCCACTTATGAGTGAGTACATGTGATACTCAGTTTCTGCTTCCCTGAAAGGTCACCCAGTAGTATAGACTCTAACTCCATCCAGGTTTCCGTGAACTTCGTGAGTTTGTTCTCGTTGTGACTGCATAATATGGCATTGTTCCTACGTACCACATATTTTGAATCCAGTCCTCTTTAGATGGGCAGGATGGTTGGCTCCATGTTCTTGCTACTGCGAACAATGTGGCGATAAACATACATGTGCAAATATCTCTTGGAGAGAGGGATTTCGTTCTTCCTGGTATGTTCCCAGTAGGAGGATGGCAGGGTCGATTTTTAGATCGTTTAGGAATCACCAAATGCTTATCCACAGAGCTGGTCCGAG
>NW_007066925.1:5043-6812 GCF_000164805.1 Carlito syrichta | reverse complement strand
CAGCTGGCTAGCTAGGTAGGTAGTTAGTTATCTATTTAAGTCAGCTTGCTAGCTAGGTAGCTAGCTAGTTAAGTCAGATAGTTAAGGCAGCTGGCTAACCAGCTGGCTAGCTAGGTTGTGAGCTAGTTAAGTCAGTTGGTTAGCCAGCTGGCTAGCTGGTTAATTCAGCCATTTAAGAGAGCTGGCTAGCCAATTGGCAAGATAGGTAGGTAGTTGTTAAGTCAGCTGGATAGCAACCTGGCTAGCTAGTGATGTCAGCCAGTTAAGTCAGCTGACTAGCCAATGGGCTAGCTGGTTAAGGCAGCTAGTTTAGTCATCTGTATAGCCAGCTGGCTAGGTAGGTAGCGAGCTAGATAAGTCAGCTTGTTAGCCAGCAGGCTAGCTGTTCAATTCACCTAGTTAAGTCAGCTGGCTAGCCTGCTGGCTAGGTAGGTAGCTAGCTAGTTAAGTGGGCTGACTACCCATCTTGCTAGCTTAAGTCAGCTAGGTAAGTCAGCTGGCTAGCCAGCTGGCTAGATAGGTAGCCAGCTTGGTAAGTCAGATTTCTAACCAGCTAAGTAGCTGGTTAAGTTAGCTAGTTAAGTCAGCTGGCAATCAGCTGGCTAGCTAGTTGTCAGCTCATTAAGTCAGTTGGCTATCCAGCTGGTTAGCTAGTTAAAAGTTAGTTAAGTCAGATGGCTAGCCATTTGGTGAGCTAGTTATTTCAGCTAGTTAGGTCAGCTGTCTAGATAGCTAGCTAGCTAGTTGAGCCAGCTAGTTAAGCCAGCTGGCTAGCTATGTAGCTAGCTGGTTAAGTCAGCTAGTTAAGTCAGCTTGCTAGGTAGTTAAGTCAGCGAGTTAGGTCCAGCTAGATAGCCAGCTACCTAGTTGGGTAGCTAACTAGTTAAGTCATCTGGCTAGCCAGTTAACTAACTAGGTAAGTAACCTAGTTAAGTCAGCTGGCAAGCCAGCAGGCTATATAGGTAGCTAGCTAGTTGTCAGCTGGCAAGCCAGCAGGCTCAGTAGGTAGCTAGCTAGTTAAGTCACCTGGCTATCCAGCTGTCTAGGTAGGTAGTTAGGAAGTTAAGTCAACCTACTAGCCAGCTGGCTAGCTAGTAAAGTCACCTAGTTAAGTCAGCTGACTAGACATCTGACTAGCTATGTAGCCAGATACTTAAGTCAGCTGTTAAGCCTGCTGGCTAGCTAGTTAAGTCACCTAGTTAAGTCAGCTGGCAAGCCAGTTGGCTAGCTGGTTAAGTCAGCTAGTTAAGTCTGCTGGCTAGCCACCTGGCTAGGTAGGTAGCTAGCAAATTAAGTCAGCTGGCTAGCTGGCTAGCTAGCTAGATAAATCAACGGATTAAGTAGAGCTGGATAGCCGGCTGGCTAGCTAGGTGTCTAGGTAGTGAACTCAGCTGGCTAGCTGGATGTCTATAATTCAGCTAGTTAAGTCACCTGGTTAGCCAGCTGGCTAACTAGGTGGCTGGCAAGTTAAGCCGGCTGGTTAGCAGGCTGGTCAGGTAGGTGGCCAGCTATTTAAGCCAGCTGGCTGGCTGGCTGACCCGCAGGGTGGCTGGCTAGTTAAGCCTGCTGACTATCCGACTATCCAGTCAGACGACTGGATATTTATTCCAGCTGGCTAGTCAGCTGGTGAGCCTGCTAGCTAGCTAGCCAGCTGCCTAGCCAACTAGCCAGCCAGGTAGCTAGCTACTTAAGCCAGCAGGCTAGCTGTCTAGTGAACCAGTTAGCTAGCTAGTAAATTCAGCTGGCTATCAAGATAGCCAGCCAACTAG
>NW_007066925.1:2332-4801 GCF_000164805.1 Carlito syrichta | reverse complement strand
TCGCCTGCCAACCGATCAGCAAAATAGTGCGCTTGCTCGCCAGTGAACAGGTCAACTAACTTGTTGGCTCACTCACAGTACGAAAGGTAGCTAACTAGGCAGCTTGCTTGCCAGCTGACTAGTTCAGTCATCTCACCAGTCAGCTCGCTTGCCGACTGAATAGTTATGGCAGCTTACCCATCGGCTCACTCACCAGACGACTAGTTAAATCTTCTGACCAGTCGGCTCACAAGCCAGCTAACTAAAGTCAACTGACCAGTCAGTTCACTCACCAGTTAACTAGTAAAGCCAGCTGACCAGTTGGCTCACTAGCCGGCCGACTAGTTAAGTAAGCTGACCAGTCTGCTTACTTGCCGGCTGACTGGTTAAGTCAGCTCACTTATCAGCTAACATGCCATCCGACGAGTTAAGTCAGTTAACTGATCAGCTGACTAGCCGGCCAACTAGTTAAGTCAGCTAACCAATCGCCCAACAAGATGGTCAACTTGTCAGCTGACCAGTTATGTCAGCTAACTAGTAGGCTGACTAGTTAGGCCAGCTAAGTAGTCAGCCAAGTAGTCGGCCAACTAGTTAGGTCATCAAAATAGCCAGGCAACTACTTAAACAAGTTATCTAGTGGGCCAACTACACAGTCAACTAGTTAACTCAGCTAAATAGACGGCCGACTAGTCGGCTGACTTGTTAAGCCAGTTAACATGTTGGCCAAGTAGTCACCCAACGTGGTAAACCTGCTAACTTGTCAGTCGACACATCAGCCAAGTTAAGCCACCTAGCTAACTCGTTAAACAACTAGTTACGTCTGCTAGTTAACTCGTTTACCAACTACATAAAATAGTCATCTAACTGGTTAACCAAGGCGTTAAGTCAGCTATCTCGTTAGCCAACTAGTTAAGTCAGTTAGCTAAGTCAGCTACCTAGCTATCTAGCTAGCTAAGTCAGGTAGCTAAGTCAGCTAGCTCACTAGTTAGCTAACTATTTAAGTCAGCTATTTAAGTCTTCTACCTATCTACTTAGCTTATTAGTTAATTCAACTAGTTCTTCAGCTAGTTAAATAGTTAGGTAACTATTTTATTCAGGTAGTTAAGTCAACTAACTAACTAATTAAGTCAGCCAGTTAAGTCAGTTTCCTAAGTTGTTAATTCAGCTAGCTAATTCAGCTAGCTAAGTCAGCTTCCTTATTAAGTCATCTGGTAAAGACAGCTAGCTAGCTAGTTAGCTAACAGGTTAAGTCAGCAGGTTGAGTCGGGTAGTTAGCTAGTTAAGTAACATGTTAAGTCAGCTGGTTGAGTCAGCTAGCTAGCTAGTTAGCAAACGGGTTGAGTCAGCTGGTTGAGTAGGCTAGTTAGCTTGTTAGCTAACGAGTTAAGTCAGCTGGTTGAGTCAGCTAGCTAGTTCGTTAGCTAATGAGTTAAGTCAAATGATTAACTCAGCTAGCTAGCAGGTTAGATAACGAGTAAGCTAACTAGTTAGTTAGCTGGTTAAGTCAGCTAGCAAGCTAGGCAGGTAACTATAAGTCAGCTTGTTAGCTAGGTAGCTACCTGGTTAGCTAACTATTTAAGTCGTCTGGCTAGGTAGGTACCTAGTTAGTTAAGTAACTAAGTCAGCTGAGTACCTAGGTACCTAGCTAGTTAGGTCAACTAGTTAAGTCAGCTGGCTAGCTAGCTGGCTAGCTAGGTAGCGAGATAGTTAAGTCGGTTGGCTAGCCAGCTGGCTAGCTGGTTAATTCAGCTAGTTAAGAGTGCTGGCTGGACAACCGGCAAGGTAGGTCGCTAGCTAGCTAAATCAGCTAGATAGCTACCGGGCTAGCTAGTGACATCAGTGAGTTAAGTCAGCTGGCTAGCCAACTGGCTAGCTGGTTAAGTCACCTAGTTTAGTCAGCTGTCTAGCCAGCTGCCTAGGTAGGTAGCTAGCTAGATAGTTCAGCTTGTTATCCAGCAGGCTAGTTGTTCAAATCACCTAGCTAAGTCAGCTGGTAGCCTGCTGGCTAGATAGGTACCTATCTAGTTAAGTGAGATGACTAGCCAGCTTGCTAGCTTAAGTCAGCTAGGTAAGTTAGCTGGCTAGCCAGCTGACTAGAAAGGTAGCCAGCAAGTTAAGTCACCTGGCTATCCAGCTGAGTAGCTGGTTAAGTCAGCTAGTTAAGTCAGCTGGCAAGCAGCTGGCTAGCTATTTAAGGCAACTCATTAAATCAGTTGGATATTCAGCTGGTTAGCTAGTTAAAAAGCTGGTTAAGTAAGATGGCTAGCCATCTGGCTAGCTAGTTATTTCAGCTAGTTAAGTCAGCTGGCTAGCTAGGAACCTAGCTATATGTCAGCTAGTTATGTCAACAAGCCAGCTGGTTAAGTCAGCTAGAAAAGTCAGCTGGCTAGCTAGATAGCTAGCTAGGTAGCTAGGTAGTTAAGCCAGAAATTTAAGGCAGCTGGCTAGCTAGGTAGCTAGCTGGTTAAGTCAGCTAGTTAAGTCAGCTTG
>NW_007066925.1:0-1410 GCF_000164805.1 Carlito syrichta | reverse complement strand
AAGTAAGTTCAAAATTCTGAGCAAGACATAAAGGTTTACATATAATTGGTTTGAGTCCTGTCCACTTTTCTGAGCTATCTCCAGTCTATCCCAGGAAAGACCTTTATTTCCCAGTTGCTTGTCCTGCACATGCGTGACCAGCACTTCTTGCTTTTGTGTACCTTGCTGTTCCCTTTACCTGAAAGTCATGTTTCCCTTCCCAGTCACATGGACCTTCTCCTCCAGCCTGCCCTGAACTTCCAGGCTGGAATCACACCCTCTTGCAGGCAGCCCAAGAAGATATGATGTGTTTCCCTGCAATTTGATTTTTCCCCCCAATCCACATCTTGCCTGTTTATCACTGCCATGCAGGATCGCAGAGCATGAATGTGCTAAAGTTTATTTAATTATATCTCTCCTAAAGAGCATTTAAATGGTTTCTAATTAGCCATTACTGCATATTGTGTCACTGAAGCTGTCCTAGCACATGTGTATTGTGTTCCTGTGTAAGAGATTCTTGGGATCCACCACCTTACAATATGCATTTGCCAGGTAAGACCTCTGGTTGGGGACAGTGCCTGTGTCCCCAATGTGAGCAAATGTGAACCTGAAAGAGCCAATCTTTCAAGATGGAGTCTGAGTGACTGCCTAGGCTTAATTAATTATCCAATTAAATACTTTTTTGAGTTGCAGTCTCACTCTGTCACCCAGGCTGGAGTGCAGTGTCATGCTCACAGCCATCACAGACACAATCTGCTGGGCTCAGGTGATCAATTTAAAACAGAGTCAACATAATATTAAAAAGTATAAAAGCAATAGGTGCTGGCCAGGCTGCAGAGAAAAGAGAATGCATCTACACTGCTTGGGGGAATTAAGCTGGTTCAACCTTTTTAGAAAGCAGTGTAGTGTTTTCTCTAAGCACTAAAAATGGAGCGACAACAAGCTCATTTCCAGAGAAACATAAATCATTCTACCAAAAAAGACACCTACACAAACATGTTCACTGCAGCACTACTCACAGTAGCAAAAACATGGAGCCAACCCAGATGCTCATCAAAAGTGGTCTGGAAGAAGAAAATGTGGTCCATGTACACAATGGAATACTACAAAGTCATAAAGAAGAACAAAATCATGTCCTTTGCAGAAACATGAATGAAATTGGAGACCATCATTCTAGCAAGTAAGACTAGAAACCAGTCTCCTGCCTCTTTCAGTTTTTGGTCTTCAATTCTGTCCTGTTACCGAAAGATTATTTACTGAGTGCTATAATATTCCACATTTTCTTGCTCATAAACTGGTCCTAAACATTGGGCACACAAACAAAAACAACACCAGGCACTGCTAAAGGAGAGAGGGATTGTGGGGAGAAATGGGTACCCATCACCAATTGGGTACCATGTCTACTACTAGGGGGAGGGAAGGCTTGCTTGA
>NW_007066924.1:0-757 GCF_000164805.1 Carlito syrichta | reverse complement strand
TTCATTTGTTGTCTTGCGGGGGTTCTCTGAATCTCTTGTGTTTGAATTCTTGTATCACTGATTAGATGAGGGAAATTTTCTTGAATGATCTCGTGGAAAGTTTGTTCCAATGTGGTCTCTGTTTCTCTTTCTACCTCAGGGAGTCCGATTATTCTTAGGTTAGGCCTCTTGAGGTAGTCACTCATCTCTTGAAGGTTTTGTTCTGTCTTTTTTAGCTTATTTTCTGTGTTTTTAAGAGTTTGGGTTATTTCTATATTTTGGTCCTCAAGCTCTGAGATTCTTTCTTCTGCTTGGGTAATTCTGCTTTCCATGCTTATCAATTTGTTATTTATTTCATTCACAGTATTCTTTATTACTGTTATCTCAGATATCAGCTCCTTCCTAGTTTCTTCTTGTGTCTACTCAATTCTTTTTAATCTCTCCATTATTGTTTTGATATCTACATTTGCATTTTGAGACCCTTCATTCTGGGGACTTTTCATTGTTTGTATTCCAAAGTCAATTTTCTCAGTGTCTGCTCTCCCAGGCGTCTGGGAGAGACCCATACTCTTCTTTTGGTTTTTCTTCATTTCTGTAGATTTTTCTCCCTTTACCCCTTTCCCTCCCCCTCTTCAATTCTGTTTTTGAGGGAAGGTGGGGTTGCTTTTATTTCTCTTCTGCAATGACCTGTTCTTCCTTATGAGGGTCTTCTGGTTTTGTTCACTTTTCCCTCTGCTTTACAGTCTGTCTATTCAGCAGTTTGCAGTCTTGGTCCCAA
>NW_007066923.1:0-1050 GCF_000164805.1 Carlito syrichta | reverse complement strand
CCAGGCAGCTCTTTAAAGGAACAACTTACGGAGGTGGCAGTCCATGAAATGTACCGGTTTTTTTTTCCTAGCAAAATGTAGAATTGTTTATTTACTCATGTTTTCTATTGAGTATTTGTTATTTCCAGCTGTTTCCTCTACTGATAACAACATATTGAACATCTTCTTATGTGGTATGTTAGCCATATTTTAGATTTTTTTCTTAGGGTTGATTACTATAGAAATGAGTAATGAGGTTGAGGGTATTAATGCTTAACATGGATTTTTATACATTTTTGCTGAACTTTTTTTTTTTGAGTTGGAGTTTCTTTTTGTTTTTAGTTTTTTCTGAGCCTCCTTTATTAATTATTATTATTATTTTATTATAAAGACATGGGGTACAATTCAGGGTTAGGTATTCAAATATTGATTATGCAGGTACTCTTGTTGATGAGGTGTGCCTCTCCTTCCCCTGGCAGTTTCCCTTAACTGCCAATCCCATTCCCCCTCCCCTTACAGTTTCCCACTACTGCCAATCGCTTTCTTATAGCATTATAATTGTTCAAGTTCTGCTTATGAGTGAGAACATATGGAAATAAGTTCTTTGTTTCTGTGATAAATCACTGAGTATGATGGACTTCAAATCCATCCAAGTTGATGTAAAGTCCATATATTCGTCCTTCTTTATGACTGTATACTATTCCATTGTGTATATGTATCACATTTTCTTTATCCAGTCCAGAAATGCACCATTTCAAAGTGAGTGATGCAGTGGCATTTGGTACCTTCATGGTGGTGTGTGATCATCACCTCTCTCCAGTTCCAAGATTTTTCCATCACTCCAAGTATACTGTTCCTGTTAAGTTTCTTCTCATTCTCTCCATCTCCCAACCCCTGGAAACCACCAGTCTCTGCTCTGTTTTCAGGGATCTATCTGTTCTGGTCATTCCATGGAAATGGAATCATACAATGTGTGACTTCTGTGTCTGACATCTCTCACATGGCTTAATATCGTGGAGGTACGTTTATGTTATAGTATGTACCAGTAACTTACTCATGTTTATGGTGGAG
>NW_007066922.1:0-1457 GCF_000164805.1 Carlito syrichta | reverse complement strand
GGACCCTTTGGGGCAAACTTTGATGATCACTTTTGACAAATGTTCTGCTTGAGCATAATGTAGTTACTCCAATGCTTTTAGAAATGACTACACTTACAGTATTACAATCTTTACATAGTGAAAACCAAAACACATCCTGGTCCCCCCTTCTACACTCAACCACACACCCTCTCTCTGTGCAGTCAGGTTTCCTTTTTTTTTTAACAGATAATAGTTTATTGTACAAAATTAAGGCCTTCGTATTTCATAGTTCACTACAGGTAAAGAAATGCTAGATAATGTATGTCCTTCAGAAAAATTTCACTTTCACTCCCCTCTATCTCCAACTATTAAAATGACCCGACCGAATGTTATCAAAACAAACACTGTAAATGATACCAAGTCCTTTAAAGATTACTGTCCCAGATGTTATTTCTTGGCATAGGTGATCTTCATGGCAGGGGATTGTGTGATTTTGAATCCTTGTAAAGCATCCCTGGCAGTAACAGCCTTTTCATCATTTTCAAATTCAGCAAAGGCAATGTCATGCCTCCCAGGTACCTAATGTACTTCCTTGAAACCAGGGAACTGATTAAGCAGCATGGATAACATCATCTCATTAGTCCCTTCTAGTAAGTTATTAAGGAATAAAATATAGTTTGGAGGGTAATCAGGGAACTTGGGGATTTGGTTTTGTATTTCCTTGGGTATTAGCTGAATTTGGCATTCCCTGGCCAGGATTTTTGTTTGCAGTTGTTGCAATCTGTTCACAGTTTTAGCTTTTTTTCTTTTCTGTGGCATCAAAAGTGCCCAGCATTTTAGATATTATATCAGAATCTGTTTTTGCATACTGAATTCGCATTGGTTTACCATAAAATGGAAATCCTTGTAACTGCCTCAAAGCATTTGTGGATGAGCCCAGTTCCTTAAATATGACAAAGGCCTGCCCCTTATCTTCATGGTCTTTAAAGCCACAATATCCACCACATGGCCAAACTGGGTAAACAGGGCATAGAGGGAGCTCTTCAATTCTTCTTTTTTAATTTTGTCATTCATATTGTTGATATAAATGTTATGATTTGGTCTGATATCCATGTTTGGGTAATTCTTTGAATAGCCTGAGACCTACGCAGTCTCTAGGAAGAATCAGAGTCCACAGTCAGGTTTCCTTTGGCCAATTTACAACAGAGAGTAAGTTGGTGAATAAATATTTAATTATTGCAACCAAAACCCTGAAAGACCTACCTCCAAATAGAATGTTTTGCATTCCCGAGGCATACTATATGGATATATCCTTTTTTAAAAATCCATTTGCAGCTGTCCTTTAAAGGAAGAAAATGGAAAACAAAAGAATTATCCACACATATACCTGCATCACATGAAAGCTGCTTACAACCTTCTGCCACCCAGCATTACTCTAGAGACATTTTTCCATGAAAATCGGAAGCTTCAAAGGTTTAAGAAAAGTAAAAGTAGTG
>NW_007066921.1:0-760 GCF_000164805.1 Carlito syrichta | reverse complement strand
GGGGTGCTGGATTTTATCAAAAGCTTTTTCTGCATCTAGTGATATGATCCTCTCTTTTCTTATCTTGTTTTCTGACTTTGTTTTTTTTTGTTTTGTTTTTGAGTTGGGGTCCCCCTCTGTTACAGGCTGAAGTGCAGTGCACTGACCATTCTTCTGCTTTGGATCCTCTGTTTTATTTTATACAAAACTATTTGCTGAGTCAAAGATTGAGTGAATGATGAGTCTTCACTCTTCTAGGGAAAATTGGTGCAGGCTGATTTCCTAAAGAGGTTACAGTTATGAATATGGCTTAGGTAATCCTATGATTGCAAGGCACAGAGTGAAGTAAAGACTATTGACACCACTGGATGGAAGTCAGTGCAAAAATCCAAATTTTTTTACTGAAAATAAGTAAAGAAGTCTTTTATTCTCAGTGAAGTGTTCTAATGCTTTCAAATATATCTTCCACATTACTTCCCATAATTTAAAAGAAGGCCAATCCTATCAAGCTTTCCCATTTTCCTTTCTTGCTGCTCCTCCCTATTTTCTCAACCACAATGGGTCGAAGGCCCCACTGTCAAGTGATTCGAGCCTGTGTCCTGATTAATTATCCTACATAGGATTTCAAACGTCGACTGAAGTTCTATTGCAGAGTAGCATATAATATAGTCACTTGGACTTGAATATGTTGTATCCTTTGCTCTTGTGCCAGCATGAGCTCCATTGAGCTCTTTGACACCAGTACACAGAAGAGGGTGTGAGATCCAGGAGGTAAGCCTGA
>NW_007066920.1:0-399 GCF_000164805.1 Carlito syrichta | reverse complement strand
CAAGCCACGTAAAGATCCAACAGGGGGAGAACTATAGACCAATATCCTTGATGAACACAGATGTTAAAACACGATCTTAGCAAACCGGGTTCAACAACACATCTCAAAAATCATCCACCACAACCAAGTAGGCTTCATCCTTGGGATGCAAGGCTGGTTCAACATTCATAAGACCATAAACACAATTAAATATATCAAGAGAGGTAAAAGCAAAAGCCACATGATTATATCATTAGATGCAGAAAAAGTTTTTTTTTTTTGAGTTGGAGTCTCACTCTGTTGCCCAGACTGGAATGCAGTGGCCGCTCCCGGCTACCGCAGCCTTGACCTGCTGGGCTCCCATGATCCTTCTGCCTCAGCCTTCCAAGTAGCCGGAATTACAGGCAGGCACTACCATGC
>NW_007066919.1:0-802 GCF_000164805.1 Carlito syrichta | reverse complement strand
CAGGCTCCAGTCAGAAGTGCCTGTATAAGCTCTTTTTCTGTGTACACACAAGTACACAATAGGGCATGCTCTAGAGTTCAATTTGCCTGTAATGCACTTCTCTGCATTCCTTGCTTGCTTCGTTTCCATTCCCCACACTCAATTACTAATCTTATCCTGCTTCACAGATGCCCAGTAAATGTTTCTTCAACTTATCTGAATTTAGCATGGATGAATTTTCACAAACATCTGGTCTTGAAGGAAAAAGGAGTCTTAAAGTCTCAGATTCTTAAAAGTTTTCTCAGGATATAGAAAAATAAGAATGGACAAAGCTTAAAGGACAATACCAACAGCTGTGATATGCACATGACACAAAATTCCATTTGACCACCAAAGGCCTCTCCAGGTACAGTCTCTATAAGTACATAATGGAATGCTTTTGTTTTAGGAAACAACTTCTCACTTACTATAAACTTCCATCTAAAATATCATAAGCTTCTGGATGCAACGTCAATGTTTTTTTTCTTCTTTTTTTAAACTGCTGGCATCAGCAGTAGAAGGTTTGACCACTAAGCCTGCCAAAATCCATCCCCAAATTTGCTCTGAATAAGCTGTTAACATCATTAGAAGATATAATCACTGTTAGTACCTTTATTAGGGCAAAGGTTTTAATACAGGGCAGGACTGTTTCAATATTTCTCATAAAATCTTTGACTATTAAAAGTGAAAGAGCAGGGCTTTGTAGGGAATTATCTCTGTAATCCCATGCCTTGGGAGGCCGAGGTGAGTGAATGCCTGAGCCTGTGGGTTTGAGACCTGCCTG
>NW_007066918.1:0-580 GCF_000164805.1 Carlito syrichta | reverse complement strand
CATCTCAAACTTCCTTCTCTAGGCAACACAATTGTTGTATAGATGGGTAAAGAGAGGAGAAGTTGATCACCAGAGAAGCCTCTGTAGGGACAGAGGCTGTGCATACAGGAACTGAAGACCTTTCCCAGATACTCAGGATTCCCTCAAGAGTTCACAGAAAAACTCTGGTGATAAACACTTTGGACTGAGTCATGTGGATGTTTGAGCCCAGCTTTGCTGCCTCTATCACCTTAGATTAATTTTAACCTTCCTAAACCTCCAAAATGGTGAAGAAAGATTAATGTCACAAGATATTTTTGAGCATCAGCTGAGATGGGTAAATAAAGTCCTTAGGATAGGACATCTGTAATGAAAGTTATCCTCAATACTTGTAAAGTGTGTAATAATATAGGGCCACTGCAATACAACATAATAAATATAAGAAAATTGTGTACCCCAAAAAACATAGAGTAAGGAAACAAAATAGTTGCCTAAGGGAGCTTTGCAAATATTTGCTACTTTTGGTATCACTACACAAGTATCTTGTATGGGTCCTGTTTCACCCTGCTTATGATTTTTTATAAATAATGAGGAAGGGAGC
>NW_007066917.1:0-794 GCF_000164805.1 Carlito syrichta | reverse complement strand
TCAGAAAGCTGTGATATCTGCATTCTCCAGTCTGTCTCTTCAATTTCTGGAGCAGTGGTTTTCCTGCAATCTCAACTCTCTGAAGGATCTAAGAAGAGTTGCCCATTTTCCATTTGTTCAGCTTTTTACTTATTATTAGGATAGAATGTCTACTCCAAGCTCATTGCATGTGGTACTGAAAACTGGAAACTGGTACTGGAAACTGGAAATCACTCTCATCTTTTAAGCTCAATTCCCCTCCATAGTTGAGTAAATATGAACCATTCTGGGAGGAGGAATGGGCAATGGAGAGAGCATGACCAGAAAAGAAAAGGGTGTATAGGTGTGCTCTGAATGTGAGGGTCTCAGAGACAGTGGGGCATGATAAAGAGAGCCACCGGAGTGCACAGTCTGCCCTGGCCATCACTTTCTCCCTGGCTACAACAGGATGGGATTGCTTCCCTCTTAATAAATAAGTGGGGAGCTCCATGGAGCTGCAGCTCTGCTTAGCTTCACTGGAATCATCAACAGTTCACTCCAGACTGGAGCTCAGGGGTCCTAACAGTCACTTTGACTTCCTTCTAGCACCCAATGGGGTAGTGTTGCCTATTGGTTGAAAGTGTGGTCTCTGTGTCCAGCTCCACAGTGCCACCCCACGTTTACCAAGGTATCTCTGCAAAGTACTAGCTCTCTCCATGTTCCAGCTGTCTTACCTGTGCGATGGGCTTAGTAAAAAGTCCTGCCTTGTTCAGTCATAGTGAGGAGAAAGTGAGCAAATGCCTCACACAACTCAGAACAATACCTGGTCCGTGGAA
>NW_007066916.1:0-856 GCF_000164805.1 Carlito syrichta | reverse complement strand
TTAGCTCCCATGTATAAGTGAGAGCATGTGATGTTTGTTTTCCTTCCCGAGTTAGTTCACTTGGGATGATGGGCTCCAAGTTCATCCGAGTTGTTGCCAGTGACATTGCTTTATTCTTTTTGATAGCTGAATAGTATTGCACGACATATATATAACACATCTGTACTATCCGTCGATCGGCTTCTGGACATTTAGGTGATTCTACATCTGTGCGATTGTGAAATGTGTAGCAATTAACATGTGAGCGCAGGTTTCAAAAATAACACTTTTGCAGAAAGAGCCAATATCATTAAAAGTCAGGAAATGTCTGACTTTTGACAATAGGGAATTAATTCTAAGATAGTGGTTCTCCTTCCCTAAAAATCTTTTTATTATAAAGTCTTTGGTTATTTGGGCTCTTTTTTGCTTTAATGTAAATTTCAGAATTGTTTTTTCTAATTCTGTAAAAAGTGGAACTCGTGGGTTGATAGAAATTGCATTGAACCTTCAGATCGCTTTAGGCAGTACAAACATTTCAGTGATGTTGATTCTTTCGATTCATGAAGTTGGGAGGTCTTCAATTTGTCTGTATCTCTTTCATTTTTTTCAACAATATTTTGTATTTCTCTCTGTAGACATGCATCATCTCCTTATATAAAATAATTTCAAGTTGGTGTGTGTGTCTTTGTTGTAAAAGGGATTGTGTTCTTTTTTGGATTCAGTTGGAGTATCACTCAGTCGCCCAGACTGGAGTGCAGAGGCACGCTCCCCGCCACCGCAACCTCGACCTGCTGGGCTCTGGCGAGCCTTCGGCCTCAGCCTTCCAAGTAGCTGGAACTACGAGCACGCACTACCACGCCCGGCTAAGTGTTTGATT
>NW_007066915.1:0-720 GCF_000164805.1 Carlito syrichta | reverse complement strand
ATCCCCCTACTGGGAATATACCCTGGAGAACACAAATCACTCTATAAAAAAGATACCTGCACACGTATGTTTATCGCAGCGTTGTTCACAAAAGGAAGAACCTGGAAACAACCATGCTGCCCATCAAAAGAGGACTGGATTAAAAAAATGTGGTACATATACATGATGGAATACTACGCAGCTATAAAAAAGAACAAAATCATGAATTTCGCTGCAACCTGGATGGAACTAGAGTCTATAATACTGAGTGACCTCTCACAAAAACAAAAATCCGAATATCACATGTTCTCATTCATATAATGGGCCTTGAACATCCAATGCAATACTATGAGAAAATGACTGATGGTACTGGGAAATATGGGGGGGAAAGGGGGTTGGGATTAACAGTAGCAAATATCTGTCGGGGGATGGGAAAACACTTCTTATCTACAGGGTGCCTGAATGAAACGTCATTGTACACCTAACCCTTAACTGTACACCACAAAACCATAATAAAAAATACTGATTAATGAAAAAAAAAGATGGAAGATATTGGGCTAACGACTTCCTCAACCTCATTTCATACTCTTTGTATTTCCTCTCAAAAGGGAGTATATATTCCTTAAAACTGCACACAAACTTAGGCTAGTCTTGGGACAGACTCCTCAGGAGAACAATACCATTAAACATTTTAGAAAATTGCATGTGAGTCTGATTTTTGTGTATGATATAAAATATAAC
>NW_007066914.1:0-563 GCF_000164805.1 Carlito syrichta | reverse complement strand
GGCAATATATCACTACTGCCAATGGAAAAACAATTTTCTTAAAATGATTTGAATTAGTGGCACCTTATGAAACTAAAATCTTATTTATCATTTAGTTAATATTTTATTTCTATCACTTTTTTTAGTATGAAAATGTCTTATTATTTAAAATTATTATTATTATTATTATTTGATTTGGAGTCTCACTCTGTTGCCCAGACTGGAGTGCAGCCGCTCCCGGCCACCGCAGCCTCGACCTGCTGGGCTCTGTCGATCCTTCTGCTTCAGCCTTCCGAGAAGCCGGAATCACAGGCACGCGCTACCACACCCAGCTAACTTTGATTTGTTGTAGAGATGAGGTCTCTTTTTAATGTAACTAATAGGTTAGTTTAAAAATGACTTTAGAAGGAAAAACCTTGTGTAATAATATATTAACTTCTACCAAATTTCTTCACAAATGTTGCTTTCTCAGGAATGTCTTCTCTGATGTCTTGATTTCTTTAGAAGCCCTCATTCTATAGCACTTCATAAATTAGTTTCAGGACAGTAATTACAGTTTGTAATTATAAATTTATTTTGCATGG
>NW_007066913.1:0-1840 GCF_000164805.1 Carlito syrichta | reverse complement strand
GATGGTGGATGTCTTCTTTTCTATACAAGTGGACATTAAAATGACGTTCTAAAATAGATATCTTTGCCTCACAAGAAGAGATTTGCCATTAGTTATTCATAAGATTTCCTTTTTGTCAGAAATGCATATGGAAAGTTTTTATTGAACACACAGTCCTTCTTGAAAAATAATGCTGTTTATAATATACTATAAAATATATCATAATTATATCTTTATATATGTGTATATATAGTTTGTGTTGTATTATCCATATTGCATTCTAATATATATATCATTATTTTATAGTTATATATGTTTACATCAATTGCTTGGAGCAATTTTTTAAAGATAAAAGTTCTCCAGGCTCATTTATTCTAAGAATTTAGATGGATATAGTTTTCACAAGTATAATTTTTCATGTCTATACATGATTATACCAGAGAAATGTCCCTGTATAGAAAAAAAGATGTGTAGAAACCATAATGCTACCATTTTTGTTCCATCTACTTTTATTTGTTTATTTATTTATTTAATTTTTAGTTGGAGTCTCACTCTGTCACCCGGACTGGAGTGCAGTGGCCACTCTCTGGCCACCGCAACCTCACCTGCTGGGCTCCGGTGATCCTTCTGCTTCAGCCTTCCAAGTAGCCAGAATTACAGGCATGCACTATCACACCTGGCTGATTTTTGGATTTATTGTAGAGATGAGGTCTCGCTGCCCAGGCAGTTCTTGAACCCGCGGGCTCTGGCAATCCATTCGACTCAGCCTCCCAAAGACACGGGATTACAAGCTGAGCCACCGAGCCTGGCTCCATCTACTTTTAGAATAAAAGTCTCTTTTATAACCTATCTTGGTCGGCTTAATAGGTGAAAGAATTTACAACAATGTAGTTAGAAATATCAGTAGGGCTTTCTGGTTGATATCAAGCATTTAAGGTTTCTAATTTCCCTTTTAAGATTTGTGAAAAATGTTAAAGAATATAGGTCAAATATATGCCAGATTCCAAAAAGAGTTTCCAAAGAGTCACAGGGAGTTCATAGGAAAGCAACGCTCTCAGGAAGAATGATATAAACGTGCTGGAAAATGTGTAACACATTCTCATTTCTCCCTCTCTCTTTCTCTCTCTCTCACAGAATCTAAAGAAAAAAGGGAGCCCATGGGCCCCAAAGAAAATTCTGAAGAGAGTTCTCTCAAAGTTTTCAATTTTTAGTACTGATCTTTTTATTTTTAGTTTTTGTTTGAGTTGGAGTCTCACTCTGACACACATACTGGAGTGCAGTGGCATGCTCTCAGACACCGCAGCCTTGAACTGCTGAGCTCCAGCAATCTTTTTTTCCTCAGCCTTTCAGGTAGCCAGAACTACAGGTGTGCGCTACCACGCCCGGCTAATGTTTTGATTTATTGTGAAGATCAGGTCTCGCCCATTGCTATTTTCTTTTTTTTTTTTTTTTTTTTGAGTTGGAGTCTCACTCTGTCACCCAGACTGGAGTGCAGTGGCCACTCCTGGCCACTGCAGCCTCGACCTGCTGGGCTCCGGCGATCCTTCCACCTCAGCCTTCCGAGTAGCCAGAATTACAGGCGTGTGCTACCACGCCCAGCTGATTTTTTGATTTACTGTAGAGATGAGGTCTGGCTGCCCAGGCGGGTCTCGAACCCGTGGGCTCAGGCAATCCACTCACCTCAGCCTCCCAAAGGCGCGGGATTACAGGCTGAGCCACCGAGCCCGGCTCATTGCTATTTTCTAATGTTATATTTCTGTGCGATCTACAAACTCCAATTTTGTATCACATTGGAGATTTGTTATCAGAAGATAACGCTTCAGTAACAGTGTCCTGCTTCCCTTTCTGGTCATGTCCCTTC
>NW_007066912.1:0-726 GCF_000164805.1 Carlito syrichta | reverse complement strand
TTTTGTCAGAATGTGAACAAATTAAAGACATGTAAGCATCAAGAATATTTTAATTTTGTGACTGACATCAAACCATTTTTAAAAAAGAAAATACTGAAAGAGACGGGGCAAGATGGCGACGGCATAGGTGAACTGGTGAGATTCTCTGAACGGACCAAGACTGCAAACTGCTGAATAGACAGACTGTAAAGCAGAGGGAAAAGTGAACAAAACCAGAAGACCCTCATAAGGAAGAACAGGTCATTGCAGAAGAGAAATAAAAGCAACCCCACCTTCCCTCAAAAACAGAATTGAAGAGGGGGAGGGAAAGGGGTAAAGGGAGAAAAATCTACAGAAATGAAGAAAAACCAAAAGAAGAGTATGGGTCTCTCCCAGACGCCTGGGAGAGCAGACACTGAGAAAATTGACTTTGGAATACAAACAATGAAAAGTCCCCAGAATGAAGGGTCTCAAAATGCAAATGTAGATATCAAAACAATAATGGAGAGACTAAAAAGAATTGAGGAGACACAAGAAGAAACTAGGAAGGAGCTGATATCTGAGATAACAGTAATAAAGAATACTGTGAATGAAATAAATAACAAATTGATAAGCATGGAAAGCAGAATTACCCAAGCAGAAGAAAGAATCTCAGAGCTTGAGGACCAAAATATAGAAATAACCCAAACTCTTAAAAACACAGAAAATAAGCTAAAAAAGACAGAACAAAACCTCAAGAGATGAGTG
>NW_007066911.1:0-723 GCF_000164805.1 Carlito syrichta | reverse complement strand
ACACAGAGATGGGGGAAATAGGGAAGAATATGTTTTGAACATGTTAGGCAATGAGAAGTTGATGAAAGTTTTTAAACAGGGGAGGTATTAATTTAAAAATTTTTTGGTTGGACTATGTGGCTCAGCCTGTAATTCCAGCACTTTGGGAGGCCGAGGCGAGTGGATTGCCTGAGCCCGCGGGTTCGAGATCAGCCTGGGCAACATGGCGAGACCTTGTCTCTAAAATAAATAAATAAATAAATAAGCAAGCCAGGTGTGGTGGCATGTACCTGTAGTTCCAGCTGCTTGGAATACCAAGGTGGAAAGATCACCTGAGCCCAGTAGGTAGAGGCAGCAGTGGCTGTGAGCATGCTTGCTGCACTCCAACTTGGGTGACAGACAGACTCTGATAGAAAGAGAGAGAGAGAGACTATAGAACTTAAAAACAAGAAAAACACTTGCCACTCTTTTCCTCAAATACCACCCTCTATCTCTTCTTTCTTCAGCCATGCTGGTTTTTTTTTTTTTAAGTTTTAATTTTCTTATTTTAAATATGTGGGGTACAATTCAGGGTTAGGATACACATGTTCATTATGAAGGTATTCTTGTTGATGAGGTGTGCAGTCACACTTTTTTTTTTTTAGATTAGAAAATATAGTTTATCTAGAAAGTAAATTAGAGAGAGAGAGAGAGAGAGAGAGGAGATTCACCTTACCAAGGCAGGGGAGGAGACCAAAGTCAGGA
>NW_007066910.1:0-809 GCF_000164805.1 Carlito syrichta | reverse complement strand
GACTTTCTTTAGATATATAATTGAGTTTTCAGGTTTCTAGAAAAAAATTGGCACTCTAGAGGTTGACTTCTCTACCTCTTGTCCTCCAGAGCAGGCATTACTACAAGTCTAGTATAGCCCAAATACTGATGCTACTGAGGTAATATTCATCTAAATGTTCTTTCTAATATCTATATGGAGACCTTTCCATTTGCACTGACAAAAACATGAAGTATTCCCTGTTCTGTTTGTACGCAGGGAATTTTTTAGACTATTGCTCTCTGATTGTGATTTTCTGGCTTTGAAGAAATTTCTTCTCACATAGGAACAGATTAGAACTCAGTCAAAGGCTCATGGGAACTCTGTGAAGGTTTCTGAATCTCAATTTTTCTATAGCTCCTTCTCCTACAGTCTTCTGCTCCACAAATTCTAATTGCCTTCAACTTCCTCTACTCTGATGTATTTTTTCTTAATCTTACAATAATGTAAGTTAGGCTTGTTTGTTTGTTTTACTCTGTGTGGTGACCTGAAAACTGCAGGCAGGAAGCTGACGTAATTTGAGAGCTCATCTCATTGTTTTTCTTTCTCTTTGTGACAGTAGTGATTTGATATTTGTTTCCAATATGTAGCAACTTTTGTTACATATGTTTTATTGGGTTTCCTAGTTGCTTACAGTAGATAGATACGTCGTGTTTCTTGTTCTAGATTACTGTCTGAGACTAGAGTAATCAGTCAGAAAGGCGGTGCCGATCTCTTTTCTTTCTTTCTTTCTTTTTGAGTTGGAGTCTCGCTCTGTCGCCCAGACTGGAGTGCAGTGGCTGCTCCCAACC
>NW_007066909.1:0-4034 GCF_000164805.1 Carlito syrichta | reverse complement strand
CCAAGAGCCTATTACCTGAAAAGCCAGGAAACCGGTTTGGGTGGAACAATGGCTCATACCCTTGAAAAAGCTTAAAACAACCAAAAACTAATTTAACAATAATTAAAGGCTGGTCATATAGAGCCTTCTACTTGACCCCTGAATGGCAACCACTAGCCCTTAAAATACTCCTATTTAAAAATAATCTGTTATATGGAGACTTTTACAGGATTTAAGAGCTATTAACGCTACTATGGAAGCCATGAGAGTGATATAACCTGAATTGCTATACCCATTAACTTTAATATTATAGTTATTGATTTGCAGGATTGTTTCTTTACTATACCTTTAAGCCCAAAGGATTGTAAACAATTTACATTCAGTTTACTCTCTGAGAATTTAAAGCAACTATTTTAAATATTTCAATGGGAAGTCCTGCCACAAGGTATAAAAAACCAGCCTACCTTGTGCCAAAAGTATGTGGAATACAGCCTTACAAGGTATTAGAAGCCAATATCCTAATCTCTACTTAATCCATTATATAGATGACACTTTGCTGGCTCACAAGAATCATGCCCTTTTTACATGAAATTCTTAATAAAACTGTGACTGCTCTCAATGATTGCAGTTTAAAAATTTCTCCTGGGTTGGGCTCAGTGGCTCAGCCTGTAATCCCATGCCTTTGGGAGGCTGAAGTGAGTGGATTGTCTGAGCCCACAGGTCCAGGACCCACCTGGGCAGCGAGACCTCATCTCTACAATAAATCAAAAATCAGCCGGGCATGGTAGCACGTGCCTGTAATTCTGGCTCCTCAGAAGGCTGAGGCAGAAGGATCACCAGAGCCCAGTGGGTTGAGGCTGCGATGGCCGGGAACGGCCACTGCACTCCAGTCTGGGCAACAGAGTGAGACTCAAAAAAAAAAACAAATTTCTCCTGAAAAAATTCAAACCAATCCTCCTTTCACATATCTTGGCCATGTGTTAAACACACAAACAGTGAGTTATCAACTTTTACAGTTATGAAAAGATCACTTGGTAACATTAAATGCTTTCCTAAAACTGTCAGGAGATATTAATTGGATTAGACCTTACTTACATATTACCACATCAGATTTAAAACCTAAATTCAATATTTTACAGGGAAATTCTTCTCCCAATTCTAAGAGAATTCTCATATCAGAGGCCAAAGGAGCCTTGTCCCTTATGGAAAAGGCTATTGAGTCTCAAAAAGTTAAGAAAATTGATTACTGCCTATCTTGGGACTTAATTATTCTGGTCACTCTCCATACTCCCACAGAATGTCTGTTGCAATAAAACCAATGAAACAACTCCATTTACCAGTAACCTCTAAAAAACTGGCTTCCTATCCCTATTTAATAGCTTTATTTATAAACAAGGGAAGACAAAAAAGCGTTAAACTATTTAGACATAATATACACAATATAATTTTTCCTTATAATAAATTTCAATTTCAGACTTTGTTTCAAACAAGTGACGAATGACAGATAGCCCTAACTGATTATAGGGGACAAGTTTTGTTTTATTTACCCAAAAATCCACTATTACAATTTATAAAGCAAAATCCTCCCCAGAGGACTAAAACCAAATGTGCTATGAAAAATGGATATAACTCACTTTCCCAGCTTTGGGAAATTTTCTTATTTACATGTTACTGCAGATACATTTTCTCATGTTATTTTAACTTCAACAAAAACTGGAAAAACCTACAAGGACGTGATACAACATGTATTCCTTTGTTTCTCACAGCTAGGTATACCAAAATAACTGAAAACTGATAATGGTCCTGCATATATATCTAAATCTTTCCAACAGTTTTGCTCCCAATTTAATATTTCTCATTCCACAGGAATTCCTTACAATCCACAAAGTCAAGTCATAGCTGAAAGAGACCAACAAACTTTTAAAAATCAAATAAATAAATTAATAGAGGGGCAGTTTAAGCATAACTCTCCTCACCATATTTTAAATCATGCTTTATTAGTTATAAATCATTTAAATTTAAATTCTTTGAGCAACTCAGCTATGACTAGACACTGGAACCCAGAAGGAAAAGTTAAACCTATGGTAAAATGGCAGGATCTCCTTACAGGCCAATGGAGAGGGCCTGACATATTGCTAACCAGTGGAAGGGAATATGCTTGCATATATTGACAAACAAATCTATTCCTATTTGGATTCCTGATCGATTTATCTGACATGCCTGCATTCACCTGGTGACCAAAATGAGTGGCAAGGATACTACCGATTCAAAAACACACTAGACATAACAACATGTCTGCTAGTCACCAGGAGGAGAAACCTTCTCATTGCTTCAGAAACACCCACTGCTTGCTGAGCCACTTCAGTATGATTTACCCAAGGAGATAATAACTTTGAGCTGTCCTGTACAAGACAACAAACTACCAGACGTAATGTCTTCAGTGCTCACATTTCACGACTACCAGCATGAGAACAAATGGAATATATGGTTGAAAAAGCAGGAGAAACGATAACCTCCTCCATCGTGTCACAAAAACTCCGCCCTCATCTAACATACCCATCTGATCTCTTAACAATACCAAGAAAGACTGGTTACCCATCCAATGAGACACTGGGTATCCAGAGTGGAGAGGATGTGTTTATGAATCTATAAAAGGCTATTTATACCTAGTAAAAAACTATAACAACTGCTATCAGAAATAAACAGATTGTTATTTCATACCTATAAAATAAGAGCCTGCTTACAATTCCTTTATGTTTTTCTTGTATGAAATAAATATCAAACTGTCACAATTGACTATCACAATAATGTTTATAAGGTGCCTTGTGTGGAATGTCTTTTAACTATTGTTTAACTGATGCCTTTTATAAGGGATTTGTAATCTTAAAACAACCTCCCTATTTAATATTTCCAGTACAACTGTCATATTGCTGGTATGATGAATATGGTTTACAAACGTTGTATAAAGTCAGTTCTCTTCTGAAAAAAAGGCAAAAAAGGTTTTTGCCTGCTGTAGTCTTGGGAATTACAACCCTAATAGCTATTGATACTTTGATAACTGTTTCAGCTGTGGCTTTAGCTAGAAAGTTCACACAGCTACCTTCTCTAATCAGTTATCTAAGAATGTTTCTATAGCCTTAGGTACCCAAGAGATTATTTTTGTTTGTTTGTTTGTTTTGTTTTTTGAGTTGGAGTCTCACTCTGTTGCCCAGACTAGAGCGCAGTGGCCGTTCCTGGCCACCGCAGCCTCAACCTGCTGGGCTCTGGTGATCCTTCCGCCTCAGCCTTCCAAGTAGCTGGAATTACAGGCGCGTGCTACCATGCCTGGCTAATTTTTTTGATTTATTGTTGAGATGAGGTCTCGCTGCCTAGGTGGGTCTTGAACCCACGGGATCAGGCAATCCTCTCACCTCAGCCTCCCAAAGGCATGGAATTACAGGCTGAGCCACCGAGCCTGGCTCCAAGAGATTATTGATCACAAGCTAGAGAGCAAAGTTAATGCTTTGGAAAAAGCGGTTCTAACTATAGGACAAAAACTTGTGACTTTAAAAATTGAGTTGGCTCTTCGATGTTACTCTGAGTTTAAATGTTTAAACTCTGAGGTAAATGCCTCACTCCTTTAGAGGTAAATACATCTGTCCACACATTGACAAAATTAAAACTTATATTCTTGAAATTTGGAATAATTCAGACTTGAGCATGGACCTTACTAAATTACATAAAAAAGTTCAAGACATGACAATTGCTGAAAAGCAATCCCAGCCTACTAAATTGGCCAGTTCTATATTTAACAATTTTCACTCATTGATCAAAAATTGTTAATGTCTATATTCATTAATGTGGGAAATTGTGGAGCAGTGATTCTTTTATTGCTGTGCCTACTTCCAATCATTTTTAGAGTGTTAAAAAAAAGTATATCTCAACTCAGTATGGAATTTCATGATTTCGTGCTAAAAATAAAAAAAGGGGGAGATGTTGGGGCCAGCCACGGAGGCCCACTGAGCATCAGGGATCAGGAAGGGCCGTAGATCCTGAGACTGCTAGGATGTGCTTGA
>NW_007066908.1:0-590 GCF_000164805.1 Carlito syrichta | reverse complement strand
CCAACAACATTGTTATCAGACATAGAAAAAACAACACAGGAATTCATATGGAAACACAAACGTCCAAGAATAGCCAGAACAATCCTCAGTAAAAAAAACAAAGCAGGTGGTATCACAATACCTGACTTCAAACTTTACTATAAAGCTACAATCATCAAAACAGCTTGGTATTGGTACAGGAACAGGTATATAGATCAATGGAGCAGAATTGAGATTCCAGAAGCAAAACCTCAATTCCACAACCAACTGATCTTCGACAAAGCCCCCACCACCTACCAGTGGGGAGAAGAGAACCTATTCAGTAAATGGTGCTGGGAAAACTGGTTGACCACATGCAGAAGATTGAAACAGGGCCCTTATCTATCCCCATGCACAAAGGTTAACTCCAAATGGATCAGAGACCTAAATGTAAAACCTCAAACCATAAGAACCTTAGAAAAGGAAGGAAATACTCTCATGGAAATCGGAACTGGCATCCAATTCCTGTACAAAACCCGAAACCCACAGGACTTAAGAGAGAAGATAGACAAATGGGACCTTATTAAACTGACAAGCTTCTGCAAAGCCAAAGAAACCATCAAGAGAGCAGG
>NW_007066907.1:0-748 GCF_000164805.1 Carlito syrichta | reverse complement strand
CAAAAAAATCAAATGAAACAAAAAAGCTGGGTTTTGAAAAGGGTAAACAAGATTGATGGTCCCCTAGTTAGACTGACCAAGAAAAAACAAGAAAAAAGCCAAATAAGCATAATCAGAAACACAAAAGATGAAGTCACATCTGACCCCTGAAAGAAATACAAAAGATCATTAGAGACTACTACGTACACTTGTATGGAAACAAACTTGAAAACCAGAAGGAAATGGAAGACTTTCTGACATCACACAACCTACCTAGGTTGGAACAAGAAGAAATTGAGACCCTAAATAAACCAATAACAATCAAGGAAAAAGACCACGTAATAAGAAAACTTCCTACAAAAAAAGCCCTGGTCCAGATGGCTTTCCAGCAGAATTCTACAAGACATTTAAGGAGGAGCTGATACCAATCCTACTGAAGGTATTCCAGGCAATTGAAAAAGATGGAACTCTCCCCAAATCATTTTATGAAGCCAACATCACATTGATACCCAAGCCAGGTAAAGATCCAACAAAGAAAGAGAACTACAGGCCAATATCTTTGATGAACATAGATGCTAAAATTCTCAACAAGATCCTAGCAAACCGGATTCAGCAATACATCTCAAAAATCATCCATCATGACCAAGTAGGCTTCATTCCTGGCATGCAAGGCTGGTTCAATATTCGTAAAACCATAAATGTAATTAAATACATCAACCGATGTCAAAACAAAAACCACATGATCATATCACTAGATGCAGAAAAAGGA
>NW_007066906.1:0-710 GCF_000164805.1 Carlito syrichta | reverse complement strand
TTTGGCAAAGTCTCAGGATACAAATAAAGTACAAAAGACAATCGCATTTCTCTATACCCAATAATAAACAAACAGAAACCCAAATAAAAAACACAGTTCCATTCACAATAGCCACAAAAAAAATGAAATACCTTGGCATCTTCCTAACCAGAGACGTGAAAGACCTTTTACAATGAAAATTACAAAACACTGCTCAAAGAAATCAAAGCCGACATGAACAAGTGGAAAAATATCCCATGCTCATGGATCGGAAGAATCAACATTGTGAAGATGTCCATCTTACCTAAGGCAATCTACAAATTCAATGCAATACCCATTAAATTACCAACAACATTCTTCTCAGACCTAGAAAAAACAACACAGGAATTCATATGGAAACACAAACATCCAAGAATAGCCAGAACAATCCTCAGCAAAAAAAATAAAGCAGGTGGTATCACAATACCAGATTTCAAACTTTACTATAAAGCTACAATCATCAAAACAGCTTGGTATTGGTACAGGAACAGGCATATAGATCAATGGAACAGAATTGAGATTCCAGAAGCAAAACCTCAATTTCTCAACCAACTCATCTTCGACAAAGCCCCCACCACCTACCAATGGGGAGAGGAGAACCTATTCAGTAAATGGTGCTGGGAAAATTGGCTGACCACATGCAGAAGATTGAAACAGGACCCCTATCTATCCCCATGCACAAAGGTTAACTC
>NW_007066905.1:0-742 GCF_000164805.1 Carlito syrichta | reverse complement strand
ATAGCAGTGTATGTTTAGAGTAATCTCATTGGAATTTACTTACGTAATGTATTATTTATTTAACAAGTAGACCATCTTGTTTGCAAGTGACATGCAGATCTCTGATAAGAACTTCTGTTATGAGGACATTACAGTTAAAAATCAGGCATGTCTGAGAGTTATATTTTAAGTCTTTGAGAATGTGACTGTTCTACTCAAACAGAAACTGAGATGTGAGTGGTCTGCTGTTGGGAGGGTGGGGTCTACACACCAGAGATTATCTTCTGTAATGCACACGCATGTGCCAAAGTTCCTTTGGAAGTTGATATCTTCTGACTGCCAAGTAAGTCAAGTTCACCTTAAAACTTACTCTAGGTTGTTTTCAGTGTTATTTTCCCCAAAGTCAGGTCAGTTGTCTATTAGGAGACTTACTTGATGATGGGTGTTTACAAGGAGTCGGTGCTGCCCTCAGAAGAACTCCAGTCAAGCCTTTGAGTCCCCTGTACCTATCTGCCACCCTGAGGAATCCATACTAGCAGCAGAAATTTATCAGACTTGGTGAGAATGGAAAGTGCCATGTCTCAGACTGTGACCTTAAACCTTAGTTCCAAAAATGTGAAACAACACCATTTCTTCCTGTTTTCCAAAACAAGAGCAAATAACTCTAAGCCATACCATTCTTTGAAAGGCTCTCAAGTTACTTTCCTTCAGGCATTTTTGGTACCTGTAATGCTACTTCAAGAATCTCCTCTTCCCACAGGTG
>NW_007066904.1:0-1123 GCF_000164805.1 Carlito syrichta | reverse complement strand
GTAGTATAGACTCTAACTCCATCCAGGTTTCCGTGAACTTCGTGAGTTTGTTCTCGTTGTGACTGCATAATATGGCATTGTTCCTACGTACCACATATTTTGAATCCAGTCCTCTTTAGATGGGCAGGATGGTTGGCTCCATGTTCTTGCTACTGCGAACAATGTGGCGATAAACATACATGTGCAAATATCTCTTGGAGAGAGGGATTTCGTTCTTCCTGGTATGTTCCCAGTAGGAGGATGGCAGGGTCGATTTTTAGATCGTTTAGGAATCACCAAATGCTTATCCACAGAGCTGGTCCGAGTTTACACTCCCACGAGCAGTGTAGAAGTGTTCCCTTTGTGTCATTTCCACGCCAGCATCTGTTGTTTTGGGAATGATTGATGATAGCCATCCTGACTGAAAATTGGTGACTCCTCAAGGTCGTTTTCACTTGCATTTTCGGATGACAAATGAGGCTGAGCTTTTTCCAATGTCTTTGGTGGCTGCTTGTATGTCTGCTGTTGAGATGGGTCTGTTCATATCTTTTGCTCACTGTGAAATGAGGCTGTGTGCTTTTTTCTTGTCGGCAAGTGGCAGTTCCTTGTAGTTCCGAGCTGATCATCCCTTGTCAGATGTACATTCGCAAATATGTTTTCCGCATCTGTGGGTTGCGTTTCTCTATGAGTCAGGGCCTCACTCTGATGCCCAGACGGTACTAGAGTGGTACAATCACACCTGACCACAGGGTAGACCTCCGGGGCTCAGGCAATCCTCCCAAGCGGCTGCAACGAAAAGCCTATGTCTCCAAGCCCAGCTCATTGATGACATTTTGGAGATAGAGATGAGGCTGCCTGATGTTACACAGTCATGTTTCAACTCCTGGGCTCCAGCAATCTTCCGTCCTCAGTCCGCCAAAGTGCTGGATGACAGGTGGGAGATTCCATGCCTGGCCTACCCTTAGCGGGAGTGGTTTTGGTCCACAATGAAGTGTGCTTTGATTGCGGGGATACGCTTCCTAGCTGTCCATAGCCAACGATTTAGCTTGCTTCCCTTAGGGTTCTATGAGTTTCCTTTACTTCTCACCACCAACATTCACCACTCAACTTTGCGGAGAGCACCCTGGCATTTGTTCTTGCCACA
>NW_007066903.1:0-562 GCF_000164805.1 Carlito syrichta | reverse complement strand
TAGTGCTCTGTTATAAGCTTTGTAAGTTTCTTTTGTCTGTGTCAGAGCAAAAATATATACAGCATAAAATAAAATCCATATATCAAACGTGAGCCAGAGTCTTAGGTTTATTACTGTTTGGAAAAGCGCTGGTCCTCGCCATTTGGTCTAGCTTACTTAATCTTTAAATTAGGATAGTGTGTGTAATTGTTCTTTTTTTTTTTTGGTACAAAATCTTAGGAACTTAAGTCTTATATAGTCATTTGAACACTCACAAAATAACTTTCCTATACTATTCTTTGGCTTCTTCATACTCGCTTATTTTTTTATTTTTATTTTTATTTTTTGAGTTAGAATCTCACTCTGTCGTCCAGGCTGGAGTACAGTGGTACGCTCATGGCCACCGCAGCCTCAACCTGCTGGGCTTAGGCTATCCTTCCGCCTCAACCTTCCAAGTAACTGGAACTACAGAGGCACGCCACCACGCCTGGCTAAATTTTTTTTTTTTTGAGTTGGAGTCTCACTCTGTCACCCAGACTGGAGTGCAGTGGCCACCGCTCCCGGCCACCGCAGCCTCGACCTG
>NW_007066902.1:0-724 GCF_000164805.1 Carlito syrichta | reverse complement strand
GAAGCTGGCACAGGAGCCCTATGGGCAGAGTGCAAACTCGTAATATCTTCCCCCAGAGTTGCCTGACACCAACGCAGTCATTCTTGAGCTGGGTCTCCTTGGTAGGAAAACTTTGTTATTATTATCGCTGTTATTATTTTGAGTTAGGGTCTCACTCTGTTGCCCAGGCTGGAGGGCATTGGCATTATCATGACTATCACAGCTCATAGCAGCCTGGACCTCCTGGACTCAGATGATCCTTCCACCTCAGCTTCCCAAGTACCTGGGACTACAGGCTCACGTAATCACAACTGGATAATTTCATTCATGCATTCATTCATGTATGTATGTATGTATAGAGGTGAGGTCTCACTATGTTGCCCAGGCAGGGCTTGAACTCCTGAGCTCAAGCAATCTGTCGTCTTTGGCTGCCCAAAATGCTGGAATTACAGGCACAAGTCATCCTGCTGGACATTCAGTAGGAAAGGTTTCTGTTCCTCTAACTTCCTGGTAGAAATTACTGATTACAGCCAGAAGTGGCACAAGATAAGGCTGTTTCCAAGGAGGACCAGCATCCTCTCCTGAAGGGCAGAAAGTGACCTCTGTGCCTCATCTGGTGCAGGAAGCAGAATGTGATGTCACTGTCCACACCTGTAGTGCCACGAGCTCTGGGTAAAGGAAGGAGGGGCTTGGGAAGCCCGCTGAAAGTCCCAGACCTAGAGCGCTGAGGGAGCCCCTCCCCTGG
>NW_007066901.1:0-362 GCF_000164805.1 Carlito syrichta | reverse complement strand
TAAACCAGGGAGCAACGAGTTGATTTATAAATATTTAAGCATGAATAATGATTCATGAATTGCTATATCGGCCTGCAGAATGTTTGGGATAAATAACATCATCCTGATGGAATTTAAATACAGCTCTGTAGTCCATCAGTATATATTAATAATCTTTAAAGTACTAAGTTTCATGTGATCTCATATTTTATCTAATCAGGAAATATCTAGATTGATATAATTTGTAACTTCTAAGGCAGCCTCTTTTTGTCAATAGTTTAATTTTCCCGTTTTAACGTTCATATGAGGGGGAAAGATACAGAAGTTGTCATCAACTCAAAAGAATAAATGTTAGCCCAGTTGTCTATTTTCACCACACATAT
>NW_007066900.1:0-835 GCF_000164805.1 Carlito syrichta | reverse complement strand
ACTTACATCATTTATTACTTAAGCAATATCTAGTAACTATAACCAAGTGAAAGAAAGAATTCTTGATGTGCTCAGAGTTTAACCCTTGCATATGTTAGAAAAGGTCAAGCGGCATAGTGGGAAATGGAAAAATGAGCCATGACATTTCCAGGTTAGCTGTGAGTACTTCACATAAACATGCCATTTCTTCTTCCACAACTGCACGGAATTTCTTCAGCTGTACCAACAGCAAAGACAGAAGACAGAAGGGCCTCAGCTGCCCGGACTCACTTTGTGGCTGGGGGTCCTCAGCGCACCTGGACTTTGTCAATCAGGCGGGCCTCCAAGGCTGGCTCCCAACAGTTTTCTTTCTTTTTATGTACAACAGGTCATCTGATATGCTCAGATTTGGAGCATCTATTTATTCAGAGGGCTGGGATGTTGAGGCTGCCCTGTGAACCATGGCGTTACCATATCTCTGAGCTGCTCTTTACAGCTATTAGAATTCCTCACCAGGATTTGATCAGGATTCACTGTGAAAGAGTGTGTGAAAGTGCTCTGATAAAAAAGAAAATAAATGGGGTGGATGCAGTGGACCATGCCTTTAATCCCAACACTTTGGGAGGTCAAGGCAGGCATCAAATTAATATTTGAGGACAGGAGTTCAAAATCAGCTTGGACAACATAATGAGACCCTAATCTTTACCAATTAAAAAAAAGTAAAGAAAGTGAAAAAAGTGAAATGAACCTCGTTTAAGCTATGGCTGAGCCGGTTATAAACCCTTCAGCCTTAGAGAGAAGGAGTAACACTCCAGGGAGCCAATGACCCTGTCCTTAATAACGCTGTCCTATGGAA
>NW_007066899.1:0-1361 GCF_000164805.1 Carlito syrichta | reverse complement strand
CAGCATTGTTGGTTCCATGATCTTGCTATTGTGAACAATGCTGCGATAAACATACGTGCACAGGTATCTTTTTGTAGAGTGATTTGAGTCCTTCAGGGTATACTCCCAGTTGGAGAATTGCAGGGTCATATAGAAGGTTGACTTTTAGAGCTTTTAGGAATTGCCACACTGATTTCCATAGAGGCTGCACTAGTTTACATTCCCACCAACAGTGTAGAAGTATTCCCTTTTCACCACATCCTCTCCAGCACCTATTGTTAATGGCCATTCTTTACTGGAGTTAGGTGTTATCTCAGTGTAGTTTTAATTTTCATTTCCCTTATCACTAGTAATGTTGAACATTTCTTCATGTATCTGTTGACCACTCGTAAGTCTTCTTTTGAGAAGGGTCTGTTCTTGTTTTTTGCCCACTTTGTAATGGGGTTGCTTTTTTCTTTTCAGCACGTTTGAGTTCTTTGTAGATCCTAGATGTTAGGCCTTTGTCAGACATGGAGTTGGCAAATACGTTTTCCCAGTCTGTTGGCTGTCTCCCTGCTCTCTTGATGGTTTATTTGGCTTTGCAGAAGCTTGTCAGTTTAATGAGGCCCCACTTTTGTATTTTATCTCTTATGATCCGTGCATTTAGGTTTTTGCTCAGGAATTGGATGCCAGTTTCAAATTCCACAAGGGTATGTCCTGCATTTTCTGAAGTTCTTATGGTTTGAGGTTTTACATTTAGGTCTCTGATCTATCTAGAGTTAATTTTTGTGTATGGGATTACATAGGGGTCTTGTTTGAATCTTCTGCATGTGGTCAGCCAGTTTTCCCAGCACCATATACTGAATAGGTTCTCCTCACCCCAGTGGTGGGTGGTGGATGGTTTTTCGAAGATGAGTTTGTTGAGAAATTGAGGTTTTGCTTCTGGAATCTCAATTCTATTCCATTGGTCTATATGCCTGTTTCTGTACCAATACCAAGCTGTTTTGATGATTGTAGCTTTATAGTAAAGTTTAAAGTCTGGTAGTGTGATACCTCCTGCTATTTTTTTTTTCTGAGGATTGTTCTGAGTATTCTTGGTCGTTTGTATATCCATATGAATTTCTCTATTGTTTTTTCTAGATCTGAGAAGAATGTTGCTGATAATTTGATGGGTACTGCATTAAATCTGTAGATTGTCTTAAGTAAGATGGACATCTTCACAAGGTTGATTCTTCCAATCTATGAGCATAGGATATTTTTCCACTTGTTTGTGTCATCGTTGATTTCTTTGAGCAGTGTTATGTTGTTTTCATTGTAGAGATGTTTCATGTCTCTGGTTAGGAAGATGCCAAGGTTTTCCTTTTTTTGCGTGGCTATTGTGAATAAAATTGTGCTTTTTATTG
>NW_007066898.1:0-780 GCF_000164805.1 Carlito syrichta | reverse complement strand
CCAGTTAGCTAGCTGAATTAACTGCGTGTATTAAATACTTAGCTAACTATTTAACTAGCTGAATAATGATGTGACTTAATTAATTTGCTAACTATTTCGGTAGCAGACTTAAGTAGCTGACTTAAATAATTAGATAACCATTGAGCTAGGTGACTTAGCAAGCTGACAAGTTAGTTGACCTGTTGGCTGGCATGTGAGGCAACTAGTTTGCTGACCGGTTGGCAGGCGAACAAGCCTACTAGTTAGCAGACCTGATGGAAAGTCAGGGAACCCACTAGTTAGCTCAACACCTAGCTGAGTTGCTAACTGACAAGTTAGCTAAGTAACCAGCTGATTTGCTAGCTTACGTAACTATCTAGCAGACTAGGAACCTGACTAACTGGCTGTCTTCACTAGGTACCTGAATAGTTAGCTGAGTTGTTAGCTCACTTAACTAGCTAGCTGGCTATCTAGCTGACTTAACTACCTGACTAGCTAGTTGGCTGCTGAACTGGCTAGCCAGCTGACTTAACTAGCTAGCTACTTGGTTGGCTAAAGTCTAGCCACCTGTCTTAACTAGCTACCTACCTGGCTGGCTAGTTGGCTAGACAAACAAGTAGCTAGCTAGCAGACTGGCCACCTGCCTAGCCAACTGGCTAAATAGCTTAAGCCAGCTACCTAGTTACCCTGCTGAATTTACTTGCTGAAATAACTAGCTAGATACCTAGCTAGATACCTTGCTAGAAAGTCAAGTTATCTAGCTGACTTAACAAGCTAGCTAACTGACATAATTAGCTGACT
>NW_007066897.1:0-793 GCF_000164805.1 Carlito syrichta | reverse complement strand
GTAACAACTCAAACACATGTCAATGAATGAATCAAAAATTTCAATGAAATAAGGAGTGGAAAGGCAATTTCCGATAGAAGGAGAGCAAATAACATGCAGAGGCATGGAACAGCTTGGTAGAATTAGGGAAGCTTAAGCAACTTCATATGGCTAAAAGAGGGCATATCAATGTAAATTACAGGGAATGTAGTTGGAGAGTTTGGTAGAACTGGAGCCGGAGAGGTCTTGAGTAATTAGTTAGTTACAGAGTCACTGGGGAGAGCTACTACACTCTTCCCTATTCCCAAACAGTAGGCTTTTTCAGGCCAGCCAGACCTCCCTTCACATCTTTTACTGTTTAATGAATTTTCTGGGTGCATGGGCCTCTTCTTTCCATCTTGTGTCAATGAGAGGGTGAGAACTCTGTGAAGTGACTCAGCTGTAGACACACTTTGAAAAATATGATCTTCTCCTAGGTGTAGGATTTTTCTGAAATGGCACACAGATTCCTTCAGACCTTGAATCTCCAAGTCTTTCTTGGGTGTCTAGAGAAACCTGCCATCTCCTAGAGACACAGGGGAAGAAGACTCAAGGCTACATTGGCATCTACACTCTGCTTTCCCCAAGATAGCTCATCTTTTTTTCTAAGTCCAAAGAACCCTTATTTAGTCTAGCAAAGGATAGCCCGTATCTTTAGCTGATCATTCAAATGTATTGTTTGTGTACATGGGCCCCAGATTTTGAAACTGAAAGTCACAAATTAATTCCTTTGCTATCTGTGTTCTGCAATGACATCTTAAGACAGTGACTCTGT
>NW_007066896.1:0-546 GCF_000164805.1 Carlito syrichta | reverse complement strand
TAAGAGGCCATGCTGCTCTTGAGCCATCTGGGATTACAGATACACACTCAAGTGAATATCGTAATGTGGGTTTTTATAATACCAGTTTTTACCACCTGCAGGAACGTGGTTAGTGTCCCTCTGCTACTCATGCAAGTCAATAGAAAAAAATAATTCCCAGTGGAGGATGTAATTTTGTTCGGGGAGGATGACACTTTGATTTTTTTTTTTGAGTTGGAGTGTCAATGTGTGTCCCGATTGCAGTGCAGAGGTTGGTGCCAGCCACCATAGCCTCGACCTGCTGGGCTCCGGCGATCCTTCCGCCTCAGCCTTCCAAGTAGCTACAGGTGCGCACTACCACACCTGGCTAATTTTTTTTTTTGATTTATTGTAGAGATGAGGTCTCACCTACCCAGGCAAGTCTCGAACCCGCAGGCTCAGGCAATCCACTCACCTCAGCCTCCCAAAGGCGCAGGATTACAGGCTGAGCCACCGAGCCCGGCATATATTTTCTTGATTCTCAGAAATTACCAACTATAAGTTACTATCAATTTAATAATAGCTTTT